>NC_056735.1:1152498780-1152663780 GCF_019279795.1 Protopterus annectens
TCTTTCCTACACCCTTTTTGCACATCCCTACCCACCTTTTACTGTGTTTTCCCCCTGCTTGCCCGCATTTCACCAACATTTTCTTTTCTTTATAATTTTTTAGCACAAATCTGCACAGAGCTTTGTGATGCGGCGCATGCGCCTCATTGCACAAATCCACTTAAATGAGCTTTAATGTGCCTTAATGATCTTAAGTGTTTCTCAGAATGTTAGGTACATGTACAAAATAATCACCGCTGCAATGTTTCAAACCCAGGCCCCTATCAGCTATAGCCTACTGCACTAACCCACTAGGCCACACAGATCGCGACTAAAGCAGGTGTTTCCAGCAATACATACTGATTGCCACTGACAGACTGAAATCAAACCTAATGTGGAAAATGGGAGTGTACCTGGGACTCTGATGCAAAAATACATCAGTAGACAGCCAAATAAATAATGATGGCAGTACATGAGGCATGGGATAGCAGGCAAATGTTCCATTTTACCTGCAATATCTTTAAACACATCTGATAAGGCATCAATGGCACAGTATACATGTTCATCTGGGAGCCTGCTGCAGAACAACTGGCTTTGAAAGCCATGATCATACTGATGGATGCAGACAACGTGTGTCACAGCCTGTATGTCTCCACATATATCTGGCAACTACACCTAATCCAGCACTGACTCAGCATCTCAGTCTGTTAAATTGCTTGTATACAGAACATTTTGCCACACATCGTCTTGGGTTCGAATCCAGTGTGTTGCACTTCAATTACATTGTTGTGAAGACAGCAAGTAATGACTGAGTCATGCAGTTTTAATCCCCATAGGTTACTGCAACTGAATCATCAGCTACTCAGTTTTGCAAGTCAAAGGCCTGCAGGTAGGGACACACTGCACATATTCATATAGCCTAACTATATGTCACCTACTACTTTGCTATTGGCACTGTTGCATAACAGATGTACCTTTAGCCCATGCCTTGATTGGACTGGAAAGGGTACCCTTACCCTGGCTCTGCTGTAACAACAGGGCTGACACTGCTGCCACAATTGCACAAGCATCTTGCAGGCCTCCAAAGTGTTCATACTCCCCCCATGTGTCCTCGGCTGCAGCAGCAGCTGCAGCCTGGAGTACACATGGCTGTATGTTAAGATAGCTGCTACAGACCAACCGTACCTCCCAACCCCCTATAACAAGGTATCCGGACACAACCATACATAAAAGGGGGCCAAAGGCCCAGAGATAGGTACATGTTTCACAGTTTGCCCCTACAAAGATAGTAAGTTAATAGTATAGCAGCTACTGCATTAACATGCATATTCTGATGGGGTATGAAATGTGACACTCACATGTCTCTCTCCCCTTATTGATTTCAACCCACAATGTTTGCCAGTGAACTGCCAGATGACCACACTGACATGGGACACTGACCAAACATATGAGGCAGAACTGTGGACATACTTCATGCATCTCTACAGTGGACAGTATTTGTACTTACCCTCTGTGATGCTGTAGTCTCCACACCTCGGTAATGTCCATCTAAAAAACTAAGAATGGGGCCAAGTTCTACATGAAGGCCTTATATATTGCACTGTGGTACCATGTCATAGGCTAATGATAGTGCAATTCAGCTGTTTTGGATGCAGTTAGCAATTCTGAGCCACAGATTGGTGTACAGACAATTACCTGTTAATGACCATTACCTACAAAAGGCAAGCAACTGCTTATGGGAAATAGGTCTGTATGTGGTTTTACTCACACAGACAGTGTATATGCAAAGCATTTGCAAAGGAACACTTAAAAATGGAATACATTACTAAACCAGGAATGTACTAGATTTCCCCATAAAACAGGATGCAGATGGGAGGATGAAGGTATGGGGAATAAGGATTAAAACAATAGGCTTGTATTAGATCTATGATATTGACATGTCAGTGATAGCTGTCCAACACCTACAGACATGTCTCTCAACTGTCCCGGCTTTGAATCACATCTCTGCTCTGTCTCTGTCAATCCCTACTACAACAGTCGGCTATTATAGTAAATATAGTGTATTACACATAAGACATAGTGACACTAAGTCAGGGTGTACACTCCTGTAACATCAAATGATGTACTGTAATTCACCTCCTATCCGTCTGTCAGTGTCACACATAAATAGTGCTAACATTATAAAAGTGTCCCTGAATGTCCCTGATGTACTCTGGCTAAGTCTCTGTGTCATGGACATTCGTCCCTGTCTGGTTGAGAGCTATGCCTAACATACCTCTCAACCTCCTACAGTAAGAAATCAGGACAAAGCCATAATTAATGGGGGACAAAGGCCCAACCTCAGCAACAGAGTATACATATTGGCCATACAAAGTAAGAATGTAAATAGATTAACAGATATTACTTTAGCATAAGTGTTTTCGGAGGGGTCTGATGGGTGACAGATTCTGTGTTAATTTTCTGACAGCAACCATCAATGATTAGACAACCATTTGTCAGACATCTGTATAGTTGAGAGGTATGATGTCTACAGGGAACATATACTACAGCAGGTTTGCATTACTGTATGTCACTGTGGCACACTGGTGTTGCTGGACTATCCCCATATAGTTTTTGTAATAGCACACTGCTATATGTCCGACAGTGCCCGTATGACATATTAGTGGGGATTTGTCTGTAGGGGACACACCACAGTAGACTGCAGTGATGGGTGTAAAGACATACAGCAGAATCTGTCATGGCACACAGGGGCATTACACAGTATTGCTACTATCGTGGTGATAGCCACACATGTAGTGTGTTGCCAAACTGTGGGGTATGACGTGTGAGGGAGAAGTGGTTAGTGCATGCCATTATGAGTGCGTAGGGTCTGTACATAGTGGACATCCATGCATCTGGTCCTGTAATGTGTTCCGCTCTTGTTGTCTTGCAGGAACAATGTACCAATGGAGAGATCCACCATTTTCATCTGCAGAGAATGATGCTATTCTGGATACCCTCTGACTCTACCATCACATCCTGCTTTCAAGGGGTTGGCACAATCATGAACACTGGGCAGGATTATTGGGCGACCTTGTGAAGGCTGTTAATCAGACTGGCCAAGAGGACGTGACCTATGAGCAGGTCTAACACCGGGTCACAGATATGGTCAATGCCGCACGTCAAAGGGCAGCTGCTGTTGCCAGAGATCATGCTGCCACCAGTGGAGTGCCTGCAACAGAACAACCACTCTTGGCCACAAAGGAATTCATGGTGAACCTACAATCAATCAACAGCTCCCAGCCATGCCTCATGCCATACATCCCGGATGTCGGTACCAGAGCATCCACATCAGTGGAGCATCCAGGTAAACTTACTGTGTTCACCAGTATAACACATTAGCAGTCACTGTGGCAGACTCTACAGACACGTACATGGGTGTCAGGTCTATCTGCATGGGGGGGGGTGGCTTTTACCCACAGTTGTGCACACAAACTCAGAATGGCAGCAATATAGCCAGTATCATATTATCTACTGTACATGTGGAGATACACACATATTACCTTGTAACACTGCAACATTTGATGTTGCTAACAATACCTCTCCCTAACATTTTTATAGGTCTGTCAGGTATGGCTGGAGTCTGTGGTCCTGTAACTGGTAAGTGTGATACTGTTGTTTTACAGATCATAGCTTCCCTATGAAAGTTAAGTGCTGCCATTTTGTCTTATGCACAACTGTTGTGCTTAGCCAGAGTAGAATAGTTGTATGTTCCATTTTGGAGCAGTTAACTACAGTGCATAGCCAAGGGATTGACAGTTGTATACTTGTACAAACATTTAACATGTTTGCACTTATAGTTATGAGCAACTATGCAGCCGGTTATACATGAGGCAAATACTCCAAGATGCTTGTTCAAACACAAACATGTTTGCACTTCTAGTTATGAGCAACTATGCAGCCTGTTATACATGAGGCAAATACTCCAAGATGCCTGTTCAAACACAATAGGGAGATGGTACTTACCTGATGCAGTGATACTACAACTGGCATATCCTTCTCAAGATAGGCGCACTGGGTTTTATATGTAATTCTATCACATACACTGTCATATTGCATACCACAAAGGTGTAGTGTACTGGCAATGTTACCTGGATGCAGGTGACGTGCATGTTATACAGGGCCTGAGTTGTCTGTGTATGTTGTTGTGAGTTTATGTGTTGTGCATGGAATCAGAGTTGAGAAGAGGTGGGACCTGTAATGCAGTTGTGGATCCTCATCTTTATGAGTCTGTGTGGATTACCATACATAATAGTGCATGTGGTAATGTGCTGCTTTTGTCTTACTTCTCACAGGTGAACAGGGGGGTTGGAGTCTGTCGCCCCTCACAACCTGATGTCAGTGTCTCATCAGACTCTGATGATGATGGTGGCCATAGTGAGGCACAGGCGAGGTTATCAGTGGCTGTTTGTCCCAGTGGTTAACAACCCACTTCTGCCCATTATCCCTGCACAAAGTCAGTATGCCCACATATACCCAGTCATCAGAGGCCACAGATATTGGACAGTCAGAGGGTGGTGACATAGTACAGGACAGTGTGAGAACTATGATGTCAGTGAATGTAGACACTGTCCATAGTCAGAGAGCTGGCAAGGTCCCACACAGGCAGATTGACAGGGATCTTTAAAGGAGGACTGCTGTCTATCCACCTCCTGTTGCAGGTGTCACATCACAGGTCACTCGGCGCATGTTTTGGACTGTCATAGAGGCACAGTCACGTTCTGAATGCAACACCAGATGGATGCTTAGGGCTATGAATGCAGCACAGGCTCACATCTGTGACTGCCTCCATCGCATTGGTGACACCCTGAATCATTTCACTGATGTAGTGGACAGACGGTGGGCTGAGACAGTGTCTGTCTTTGAGCACACGTTGTCTGTGCTTGAACATCTGATTGGAGTTGGGCATCAGACACATGGACATAGGCCAGCAACACCACCTGCTGAGAGCCTACGTGGGAGTCCATACACATGCTCCCGTAGTGGCAGTACTTTCAGCACTACAGAGGGAAGTGTGCTGTCCACACCACAATGTGGCAGGTCATGGGCTTGTGGTTCTGGGCAGTCCCATAAGGGACACAGGCCAGGCAGACAGCAGTCGTCATCATCAGGTACTAGCACCACATCTGATCTTGGACATGGTGGTACCTGTACTACTCCTGATGAAGCCAGTTCCTATATTCTAGCACTAGGCTTGACTGTGTACATGAACACACTCCAGTACCACTGTCATATGCAGGTCACCAACAGACACACACGGCATTTCTCCATGGCCCATCTGACCAGCACCCGTTGCTGACTCACACACACATGATGTCAACTGTTTGGCAGTTTGGCACAGCCTAGGCCTCTGGCACCCCCACACCACACCCTGTGCATGTGATGATACCTGTACCACATCCCTGCCACCCATGTCATTGATATGGGGACCTACATATATGTGCCTGATGCACAGGGTGACTATATAACTTTACATGTGTTTGTGTAGGTTGTTGTGGGCCACAACAGGTATTGTATGCTGGCATGTGTCATGACTACACATCTAACATTGTGCATCTTTGTTGCCTGAAGGTACACTGGTGGTAGTATTACAGAGTGACAGGTGTGTCATGGACCTGAGTATGTTTTTGTCCCAGGAGTCTGAGTGGTTCAAATATGGACACATGGTGGCAATACAATGGCACAGGATGTCAAGGCAGCACAGCAGAGATATGACATCAGCAAGGTATGCCAGTACACTTGTATGGCTTCCTAGGTGCATATGTGTAGAATGGTGTGTCATGGGCAATGGGGATAGTCACCATTATCATGCTTTCATACCCTGTGACACACTCTACTACCCTTGATACATGTTGCCTGGGTATTCTGCACATACAACTCTAGATGGTCGCAGATATCAATTATGCTTATGTACAGGAGGGCAATTTAGGACTGGCCATAAAATGCATAACCAATGTACAGGGGTAGGCCACATGGGCATGGCCGTAGTGCTGCAAGGGGACACATTTACACACACAAAACTTGGATGCTGTGAGATTGGAACCCCTACCTATCTAGTAGTACACACTATAGCTCACAGTACTTATTGCATGCACCATGCTGTTTATCTGATATTACACTGTCAGCCAGCACTCTTAAGGTGGATGACATCAGCAGGCCTTGTAAAGAAGGCTAATGCTGAGCCCAGCAGCTAGTCACTGGGCATAAAATGCATAACTATTGCACATAGATAGCCCATACAGGCTTGTCGAAAGTGCTGCATGAGATATATTTACACGCAGATAGAGTTGGCAGATGTGAGATTAGAACTCCTAACTATTTAGTCGTACACACTATAGCTTGCAGTACTTATTGCATCCCCCACAGAGTTTATTCTTGTTAGATTGTCAGCCAGTGCTGTTAAGGTGGAGGACATTCAGAGGCCTTGTAGAGCTGGGACTTTAGAGGCCAGCAGCCAGTCACAGGGCCATAAAATGCATACCCATATGGGCATGTTCATAGTGCTGTGAGGGGATATATTGACACACACACACACATACAAATACACACACACACACACACACACACACACACACACACACGCACACACAGTTGGATGGTGTGTGATTAGAACACCTACCTATCTAGTATTACACACTACAGCTCACAGTACCTATCGATGCACCACTGGTTTTGTCTGATGTATATGCTGTTGCAGGCAGAGTACTTATGGAGTACACAAAGTGGCCTTGTGTTAGACAGCATGTGTGGCCTGCAGAGTGATACTGCTTGTTACTGTTATTGTATCTAGTGTCCTAGGGGTGGGATACCTGGTAATATCCCTGCTATGTGTGTACACTTACCAGTCTGGCCATATGTGGCTGTTTGCAGTTTGACAAGCAGATATGTGACCAGGGACAATATGGCCTGTCCAACACATGCATTGCACCCATTGTACATTACACCACCTGTGTACCTATATCTGTCTACAGGGTAACAATTTGCAGGCAAAGGGTACTGTGGGCGTCGGGATCATGTTCTGTTATGGCCTTGGTCTGGTGCCATCAGACAGCTGTTGTGATGTATATGTGCAGATAACCCCAGTATTCTGGGGTATATGGTGACATTCGTACATCCCCACCCATATCTATATAAATGTGTATAACACAAATCTCTCCTTAAATGTGATTGTATGTGTAAGCAATGTAAATGTGTTATGCAGATGTATGTGGGGAGTCTATGTATCATTGTACTTTATATAGCTATATATATCTTGTTTTATATATATATATATATATATATATATATATATATATATATATATGCCACATACTGATAGAGACACTAATCAAATGTGAGGGGGTAGGGAGAGACAGATAAGTATATATAACTGTATGTCTGTACAAAAATATGTCCACATAAGTGGTCTTTGGGTGGTAGAGGCAACAGACTTGGGCTCAAGTTAGCTAAGTGTAGTAGCATGCCCAATCTGATTTTCAGTACTTACAAGGTGAGCCAAAGCCAGAGCTACCTGTACTCTAATCCAGGATTATTGATTGGCAAATCAGTGAAGATTGAAGTAAATCAGTAATGACAGACATTTGAGTTTCAGACTCCATGCACATCAGGAGAGTCATGCTAATGCAGGACCTGTTATTCTATAGACATTCTACACTTGTAGGAGCAAATATTTAAAACCTGTCCCAATTTGGGGGCCTTGGTCCCACTTTTATTCATTTTATTTGGCCAGATTTTCTGCTCTAAGAGGTTGAGAGATATGATGTGCATGGGGTACATGGTGAAACACCACTCAACCACACACAGTGTGACAGTCTACATGCCTCTCCTTGTACATGTTTTTGCAGAATGTCCAGCATTTCACCCGATATGTCTGCTCTGTTCCTCATACATTTGTGGTTTTCTAGTGCTATACTGTAAACAGCGGTCACTGACTTGTTGTACCTGCTGACACATTTAACTGATGGCCTTTACATCCAGTAGCTAATCTGATCTGTTGCAGGCTGCTGCTATACTAGCCACCTGCTAGGTTACTCAGAGCATGTATAATGTCTGTCTGTAGGTATGGTCCTTTGTGACCCCATTCTCTCTGGCTTTGTCCAGATTTCTTGCAGTAACAGATTGAGGGGTTATGACAATCTGTGGGACTACCACTATATGAGTACCTCACATGCAAAAGATGTTGGATGCTGCCAGATTCGAAACATCAGCACCATCACACATGTTGCTGTCCCTGGCCCAGTGAGCCACACCAGAAGTTTCATTCCTCACACCATCAACAAGATAGAGGAATTGTCGGGTCTGCTGGTATATCATTGCAGACTTACTATTACAGCAGTTATATGGGAACACTGATGTGTTTAGGGTGGAGGATGACCAGCCTATGCTCTGCTGGTGTAGACAGTCATGCAACTGTCCTAAGACCTTACTGTTTGAGATCTTCCTGTAAAACTGTCGTGGAGTTTCCAGCCATGTGGCCTAGTGGCTATTATGGGGCACATACTAGTGAACAGAGTACCTGTTGTCCCAAGTGGCTGCTAAATCTATACAAGTAGCCCAGTAGCCCACTATAGATCTCTGCAAGTAGCCCAGTTCCACACTATATATAGCCCACTATATTCCCTTACTTACATGCAGCAGGTCCATACATATGCTACTATTTTGTAGTACTCCTTAGAAGTGGTGTACAGGAGAATTACTTACTTTGCAAATGCAGCAGTTGACAGACTTGTAGTTCAGGGCTGACTCTTTCTGAAGCATGCAGTCCACAGCCAATACATAGGTTCATAGGTTCATAGGTGTTTACTATGCTAATGACCACAAGGGCCTTTTTAAGCCTAGACATGCATCCGAAATCTCTGACAAGTTCTGATACCCTTGATAAGTGTAAGCACAGGCCTGAGAGATGAACCATTTTCAGGTCACCTGTTTGCATTATAGACATAGGTTCCAAACCAGGGTTGAATTTCCAGTTTCCCATCCAGATGTCCAAATTGCACTTGAATTGGGTTAGGGATGAACTCTGCTTCACATGGATGGGGAACCTACTCCATAGACAGGGTAGTCTCTGGGATACATACCGATCTTTCAGCAGGTCCTATTTATATCACAGGCAAGGTTTAAATCTTTAGAATGGGTAATTCTGCTGCTGTTTGTTTTGTGGATATGCAGGAAGTCCATCAGAGTGGGTCTGACAATGCCCTCTATGCCAGCCATAGATCTCCCCTCAAAAGCCTGTAGGAGACAGAATACAGAGACAGGGCCTTGAGGTGGTCTGCATAGAACATATTACTTATGCCCTGTATTCTTTTAGTGAGTAACCACTGTAGACATTCAAATTGTTGGATGTGCCTGTTTAGATACATACCAAAGGGTGCATTGTACTCAATGACAGGACTGATGAATGCCGAATACAGTAGAACAATGACTTCCTTGGACTTAAATGCCATACCTTTGTTTATAAGTTGTGCAACATAGAATGATTTCCTCACCACTGTAGACATGTGATGATCAAAGGCTAGATTACTATCTTTGTGTCCCTAAGTCCCCGACTATTGGGTCAAATCTAAGGGGTGTGCTGTCAATATGATAGTTATCAGGGACAGATGACTTCCCAAAGGATACTATTATGCATTTCTTGGCATTTAGTTTTAGTATGTGGCTCTGACACCAGTTATTTGTCTGTGTCAGCCCCTCCTGGAGAACATTTGTGTCAGTGTGAGATTCAATGACAGCTCCTAATTTGCAATTATCTACAAATTCAGTCAGCCACAGACCACTGACATTGGCCTTGACTCTGAGAAATAAATGCCAAAAAGGAGAGGCCCAAGGACTGATCCCTGAGGGACTCCACTTGTGACTGACCACTTTGTAGAGGTGGTCTCCCCAATTCTAACTTCCTGGGTCCTGTCTGGGAGCCAGTTGACTGTCTACCGGGTGACATATGGGTCTGCACCTTACCTCTTGAGTTTGTCAGCACTGCCCAAGTGGGGTATTGTGTTAAATGCCTTGGCCAGGTCAAGGTAGGCAGTGTGAACTATTTTGCCCTCATCTATTGCTTTGGTGACCTTCTCGAAGAAGTTCACCAGGTTGAGTAGGCATGATCTACTCTTGACAAAACCAAACTGGGTTGGGTCTACTGTCTGCAGTTTTACTATATCTCTATTGATCATCTCCATGATAATTCTTTCCATGGCTTTACATATAAGGCTAGTGAGACTTATGGGTCTATAGTTTTCAGGGTCTGTAGATGACCCACCTTTGTGCAGAGGGATGACTGTTGTCTTTCTTCATTCATGAGGCACAAAGCCTGTTTGGAGGCTACAGTTAAATAGTAATTCCAGAGGCCCTGATAGGTCAAGTTTCATACTATTTAGAAGGCATCCTGGGATATTGTCTATGACGACTGATGCAGTGTTCTTGGTCTTGGAGAGAGCATTAAGGACCTGTTCCCTAGTGATAGTAGGGGAGTTATATTTGATGATATTTCCTGAGGGAAGGTTGAGGGGGAGAGAGGAGTAAAATTGGAGCTTAATTTATCAGCCAGGAAGTTTGCTATATCTTCTGGCTCAGTATAGGTGGCTCCATTTACAATGAGCTCTGCACACAATTGTGTATTGTCTTTGAGGTTGTGGACATAGCTAAAGAATGCTTTGTGGTTGTCCTTGGCCTGGGAGGCCAAACTTACCTCAGATTTGGCTATGGTAGACTTTATTTGCCCTCTGAGTTGTTTGTTTAGTTTGATGAGAGTGCTTTTATCCTTCTGGCTGCTGCACCTCCTAATTTCTGCCAAGATTTTATTACCTCCTCTTATACATCCGATTGATTTTGTGATTTCACCAGAGTGGCTTGTTTTTGTGTTAGTTCTGTACTCCTTCCTGATGGGTACAGCTGCCTCTATGCAGCTATTAACATGCTTATACAGAGTTTCTATGAACAGTTCTGCATAGGCAGAAGTGTTCTCATGGTTTATAGAGGCTTGAAATTTTGCCAGGTTCTCACTTAAGAGCAGGAGGTCAGCCTTAGAATAGATCCTGAATATTCCTGGTTGAGACGGGGATTCAGGTTTTATTTTTACTTCAAAGGAAACCATTTTGTGCTCTGACCTTACCAGGGAAGGCATTACAGTAGGGGATGTGCAGTGCTCTCCCATATTAGTGAGGATCAAATCCAGTGTGGTTGCGCCCCTGGTTGGTGTTTTGACTATCTGGTCCAGGGTGTTTGTGTTTACAAAATCCAGGAATCTCTGTTCATGTACGTTTGATGTCGTATAGGATTCCCAGTTAGAAGTGGGGTCATTAAAGTGTTTCTAATAAGTTTAAATACATGGTATGGGTTTCTGGGGTCATAGAAGGGGACCTATAGCTTGCAAAGAAGTGGTACTGGATTTTACCTATGGTGATATGGACATGGAGCAGATCAAGTGCATTTTCCTGTTAGACCAGACTTGAAGTATATTTATTTTTAATGTAAATAGACACATCTCCACCTTTAGTTCCTGCCTGTGAAGTAGCTGATCTAAATGTGTGGAAGGCATTATAACCTTGCACTGTTGGTGTGCTCTCTGTGGTTTTAAACCATGTCCCAGAGACTGCACATACATCAGCATTCTCTAGGATAAAGAGAATTTCCATGGAGTGGAGTTTTTTGTTTAGGCTCCTATCACTAAGTAGTAATATCTTTAGACTTTCTTGATTTTGATTTGCTATGTCGGAAGTGCTTTCAGTTTGGCATTGCCTAAAAAAGGCACAATGGGAAAGACAATGTTTTAGCTAATATTTGAAAGCCTAGAGGGGAGAGGTGCAGACCATCCCTGGCAAAGCGGCATGGTCTGTTGACCATCTCCTTCCATGCTGACAAATATTGCACCCGCTTAGAATGACACCAGAAACTAAGCCAATTATTAAAGTCAATCATCTTTTGCTCGTATTGTGGCATCATCCTTGGAGAAGGTAAAATGCTGCTTAATCCTAGGCTAATACCAGCCTGAGACACATATTCCAAGAGCTCTATGATATCTTGCTTCATATAGTCTAGGGAGGTATGTCTCTGGTCATTTACTCCCACATGGACTATGACTGAATCATATTGGTAATTGTGGTCCAATCATCTGAGTGCATGTGTAATGTGGTGGATCCTAGCCCCTGATAAACAAATGACCGTAACTTTCTCCTTACTCAGCCTGGTGAGAGGGACATCAGTGTGTCTCATGAGTCACAATGGAGTCTCCAATGACTAGAATGTTGGATTGTGTGTTAACTTGCCTTATGAGCTTAGAGGCTCCATGAGATGTAGCACTATGTGTGATGTGGGTGTTGTTTTGAAACAGTGTGTTTGGGGCTGCTGAGGGTATTTCTTATGTGTACTTTGTCTAGGAGGTATTTGTGGTTTAGGAAGGTTACATGTAAATGCCTCAGTATATGTGGGTCTATATGTCTGCTTTGAATTGTGGGTGATGGGTACAGCATGTGTATTCCTGACAACCTTATTGATGTTAGGAGTATTTTTATGAGAGCTTTGCCTCCAGTAATGTTCTGTAAATATATCTCTCACATGCCATATCAGTGCATTTGAGAACTGATTGTCAGTAAACATGAGACAATTTCTACATTGCCTCAGGATGCCCATATCCACCAAACCAGTGATGGAGACAGTAGGAAAGTTCATATCCATGGCAACAGACCCTTTTTTATTGATTAGACTGTTGGAATGAAAATTTCAGTCACTGTCAGGAGTATCTGGTTTGCAACTATGTGGACGGTGCTTGTCACTGCAAACTAGTCCTGTGTGCAACTAGATATCGGAGAAATTTCAATTGTGCTTTTACAGGAAAAATGTCGCTCAAAGTGTTTGAGTCTGTACAGAGCACTGCCAAACACTTGAGGGAAAACTAACACATTATATAGACCCTGAAAAATTAAGGATGAAGTATTTAGGCAGATATTCTGAAGGTAGGACAAATCAAGCAGTACTTACAGGAAACAAAAAATTAGCTTGTCAAGAATGATGAAAAGAGGGGAGTCGCATGAATGGCTACTGCCAGGCTACTACTAATGCTGGTCTTACCACAGTTTCACTCTGTTGAAATACAATACTCCTTTGCTTCTTCTCTTACCAGAAGCAAAATGTTAGCACCAATCCCAAGAAGAGAAGCAGGCCACAGCCTGTCTGGTGATCCACAGTCTTGTCCTAGATGATGCAAGGGTCTGTAGGCTTGTAGTCTTTTCTGGTAGATGCCTCGAATAGCAACCAGACCAATCAGGTGTGTTAAGCTCAGACACTCTCTCTCCAGCCAGAAACAGTCAGGAATCATTGCACTCTGCTCCTACTCTCACCAGGATCAGCATATAAGCACATATTCCAAGCTGTCACATATAAAGCAGTTATCAGGCTTTCTTGTATCAACAGACTCCAGGAAATAATGTCACTGTACTCCTTCTCTCACCAGGAGAAAACAGAAGCATTAATCCCAAGATGACTACTGAGAGGCAGAATGTGGACTCTACAATAACTGGTGGTTTGCAATAGATGCTTAAAGGTAAGATGAAATAAAAATGTTTTATCCTGAACACGGCAGTATGCACTAAGCAGTTAGATATGAAAGTGGGTAACTTAAGTTTTAACTGTACAAAAAGTTAAGTTTTAGTGGAGAACCACTATTTTTAAAAGAGCAAGATGAATTGAAAGAGGTTGTCACTTTTGTATTCTGGTACTATAGAATACAGTAGGATGGCTAATAAATTTAAACAGGTGAAGGGGAGTGATTTCACAAAGTGATAATTTTGTGCTTACTCACACCAGCCAGTAAAGGCAGAGAGGAAATGAGATATATCGTCAAATTAACATAAGGGGCAGGCAACTAAAAAACAGAGGAGTTTAAGAACACAACAGTAACAGGGTGGGAGGGTAGGAAAAATTCTGTCCGACTCATAAAAGACAGAGCTGTGTTCTCTTTTTAAATTTTAATATGCAGCTAAAAGTGGAATACAGGTAAAACACAGTGTAAAGAAAACAAATCACAGTAGATAAAATAGAAAAAGGCAATAAAGTAATACAAAATACAAGAAATAAAAAGCAAACTAACCTTTCCCTCACAGCAAACTGTTGTAGCATCTGGGTCAGCATTTCCGGTAAAGCTCTGAAATCTTTTATTTTACCCCTTAAATAGAAAGTTTAGTTCCTAGCTCTACCCCCTCAGTTCAGAGATGATTAACCTTATTACATCCACGTGACGCCTCCAGGTGCATCTGGAGTTAACTCCTACTGACATCTCAATGTGTCAAATATTGCTGGTTCATATTTGCATCAATAATTCCAAAACCATGCTATGTACAAGGTTTTAAAAGATTTCATCTTAAAGCTTACAGAATTACAAACTCAAATGCATTAATATTTGACCTCTGCCTAGTGCAGATAAATAGATATTAACCGCTGTTTTATTATATTAATTTATATAGATATCGGGCAGGATTCACGAAGGCTTGCACGGAGTCTAAGAGTAGTGTAAGACTCCATGCAGCCTTCGCGATCCAGGAACAGCCCTAAATCCTGTGTAAGAGACCAGCTAAAACGTCTCTTACATGGAGTGGGCGTGGATATGCTAATCACCTCACTTGCAGCCGAATGGCATGCAAATGAGGTAGATTAGCGATCCAGGAAGCCCAAAGCAGCCCATGTAAGAGCCGTTTTAGCTGCAGAAATGTACTCAGTTGACAACTGAGTACGTTTCTGCAAAAAACACAATGGAGCCATGTCAGCTCCAAATAAAGGGTGCATATTTGTCAGGCAGCATGCCAATGGCCAAATATGTGGCCATTGGCAAGGTACCTCGATGCAAATATGAGAATTAAATAATTTTTTTTCCGGTGATCGCCGATGTTTAAACGCAGCGCAGCCCCGCACAAACGGGCTGCACTGTATAAAACATAAAAATGAAGGTTATAAACCCACAAATGTGGGTTTTATGCAATACATGGATTTACAATGCAGGGACCAGCAGACCAAAAACAACATGGCCACCATTTAGTGGTTGCTAAGGGGGGAAGCTGAGTCTAAGACATGTAACTAAGCATTAGTAGGCAATCTGATGTAAATGAGTGTTAGGATACTGAATTCCACTGTCACATAGCAAATGAGCACATTCTGAGTAGTGTAAGAGATACATAAGGGGGAGGAATAGAGTAGGAGATAGGTGACATCACAGGGGGGAATGGTAGAAAGAAATGCGGTTCATTGGAGGTCAGTGTTACATGACAGATGTCAGACACATATCATGGAAAGAGGAGTGCCACAAGATAAGCATGGGAAAGTCAAGAAATGGAAGGTGTACACTGTTGCTTACACCAAAGTTTCTTGCTGGCGATGCATCTTGCGTGTGCACGCCATGAGGTGCGAGTAGGGCAGTGTGCGCACGTGTAAGGCAGACTGAGCATGTGGGAGCCTGTTGGCAGACTTGTAAGACTGTTTGCACTGGTGTGCATGCGTTTTAACCTGAATAAGCAGATTCTGAACCGTGTAAGCCTGTGTGCGCGCGTGTAAGCCACTGTGAGCAGTGAGCGTGTTTCTGCTGGTATGAGCGTTGCTCCCCCCTGAGGAAACAGAAAGGAAAAAGGAAGCAACAGAATTAGTAGGAAGCTAGCAGGGAATACTGCTGGAGCTAGCAGGTGAAAACAATTAGAAGCAGGAAATTACACAGGCAGAATAGTAGCTCAGCCAAGCACTTAAAACTCTGCAAACAGCAGTGCAGGATGTTTCTCTCAAGAGACACTGCAAGACAGGAGTAAGCTATTAGAAGTGAAAACTGAAAAAGCTGAACTCAGAGCAGAAATGCTAGGGCCTGCCATAGCTGTCATAAGGAGACATAGGGCTACTTGCTGAGGGTGGTGACAATGCAAATGGTGCCAGACAACCCACAGTGAGGAGACGGAGAAGAGTGTACAGGCCCAGGGTCACCTACCATGGGTTACGTGAGCTGGAGATAGTAGAGTGCTATAGAGTGGACAGAGACCTCCTGCAGCAAATTGTCGAGCTGTGCAGGCCACGCCTCACACACAGAACCAACAGAGGGGAACCCATCCCAGTGGAAACCAAGGTATGTGTTGGCCTAAGAATACTAGCAACAGGTACCTTCCAGAGACCAACTGGTGATATGATGGGGATATTACAGGCATCAGCCTCCAGGGTACTGCACCAGTTCCTGGATGCCATGTCAGCACATGTCGGTGATCATGTATATTTCCCCAATGCCCATGAGGTATTGGCCAGCAATATGCGTCTCTTCCAGCAAATAGCAGAATACCCTGAGGTAGTGGGTGCAATAGACTGCACGCACATATGCATCAAAGCACCAGCCGGTGAGCAGGGTAAGGCCTACATTAACCGCAAGGGCTTCCCCTCCATCAACTGCCAGGTCGTGTGTGATGCCCAGGGCATAATAATGAATGTGTGTGCTGGCTGCCCTGGGAGCTACCATGATTCCCATATCTGGCATTTGACGCAGCTGTACTAGACATTTGCCAATGGGGACATCCCACATGGACATCTAGTGGGGGATGCAGGTTACGCACTGGAGCCATGGCTGATGACACCCATCAGAAACGCACACACACCTGAACAGGAATGCCATAACGAGGCACACGCACAAACACGTAATGTAATAGAGCGTGTGTTTGGGCTACTCAAGTCACGGTTCCGGTGTCTGGACACATCTGGTGGAGCCTTGCAGTACTCACCAACTACATGTACCCAAATTGTCATGGTATGTGCTATGCTACATAATATGATCTTGCGAAAACAGCTGCAGCAGGACCAGCATAGGGCCGGGCCAAACAGCCCCCCACCATTGCCAAGGCCATCACAGGCAGAGCATGACTCGGAGGAGGAACAACCTCAGCCTGCCCCAGTAGGCAGAAGGAGGCATGCCCAGTATGCCCTGGCCTTGGCAAAGAGGCAACGCATAGCACATACACTGGCTCAGTAGGAACCCTGGGAATGATACCCCTCTCTGACTCACTCATATAATAACAGGGATGCCTAAAATGACATAACCTGCTCTCAAACATGTACAGGGAGTGTAGTATGTGCATCCGACAGAGGCAGCCCTGCAGCACCACCCGAGGCATGAATGCCATGTGTTAAGCAATGTAACACCATGTAGTATATGCACACTTGACAACCCTGACTAACATCCTACCCTCACCAAGCATGATGCCACAATATAACGATGAGATGATCAATTGCAATAATTGGCTGAAGTATTGCAGTTAGTCAAAGGAGATCCAATGTGTGGCAGCCTGGGATGACATGCTGAGCATGACATGATGCTCCACCTGCTAGGGGTGGCGTGCACCTATCAGTCCAGGCCTTATGGATACTGGCAAAGGCTGCTGTTACCCACAGCGTGCCCTGAATAGGTAAGGCTCAAAACACAAAACCACCTCCATAGGTATCACAAGGGATAAGAACCTAGATGTAATGCTACCCAATGCCAGAAGTCTAAACAGCAAGATGCATGCAGTCTAAACTCCCCCAGTATGGAGAATGTTGATATCTGTCCTGTAATAGAAAACTGGGTCAAGGCTCACAACAGCACCGTAACACTACCAGGTTACACCTCATACTGTGCTGTACAGCCTCAAAACATGGAACAAGCTACAAAAGGAGGGTGACTAGCAATAATTGTCAAGGATAACCACACTCCCATGTTGGTACCACAACAAGAAGCAGCATGGACTAGCCATGGTCAAGTAACAGTGGCTAAAACTGCCTCCCAGTTTATAGCCTGCTACAGACTACCATCCTAACACCAGGAACTGCACCTGGCCTATGTTGGAATACATGAATATATCAAGCCCTCCAAACCACATTATATTGGGTGACTGAAAATACCCAGACATAGACTGGGAGCATTATACTAGCTCCAACACTGTAGGACAAAAGTTCCTAGAATCCATAAACCAAAATGCCCAGGAACAAAGTACCACTCCCACAAGAGGGGTAAGCATACTGGATGTGATAATCAGCAACATGGGTACTGGATGGCAAGATGAGAAGTGTATCCCTCACTGGTAAGACCAGACCATAGAGTAATCACACTGGATATACACATCCTGACCACAGTCCCTGGCCAGAAAACCACAGTGAAAAACATGTGTGAAGCAAAAGTTGCACTCCTCCAAACTGATGTGGAATCCATTAAAGGCCCTGTGCAGGTGCAAAATATGGGCCACACCTCAGAACCTGTTATACAGGCATTCCATGAACACTGCCAGGAATGCTTGGATTATGCAGTCCCAAATAAAACCAAGACACAATGCCATACACGCAGGCATCTGGCATGGTGGACTCCAGCCATTACCAAACCATGCAAGAGAATGAGGAAGCTACTACATGATAGAGCAAACATAAAAAGGGAAGTAATCACTGATCAGTAGTATGGCAATAAAATATGTCCACACATACAATCCACTAAAGCCAGCTACAACAAGTTGAATCTGTGAATCTTGAGGCAATGTTACGCCTGCCCCAAGTACACAGACAACCCTCAACTCCCCCCAAGAAATACAAATATATGTGAGAGATGCAACCATATATCCAAACTGGAGGCTGAGCTCCCTCAACTCAGTACTGTCAAAACTAATCAGGAGGAGAAGGTAACCACACACACCACAAACCCAGTCCCACATAGACCTATCACAACTGCAAACCAAAGACATAAACTCAGAAAAACATTCCCGGAGGCCCTAATTACAAACACACCACACCAACAGAGGCCTCCAAAGCAGACACCCAAGCAACCACAACCTCCAAACATAGCACATGCAACACATAGTACACAAAGCTGGTGTGCCAAACAGTCACAGGCCAGAAGGAGAAACAACATGCCTGATACAGTTGTAATAGGTGACTCCATAGACAGACACACTGCTGTCCCACTCACCAGACTGAACAAGGGAAAGGGTACAGTAAGCTGCCTGTAGGCTGCTACAATATGCCACATAACAGAAGTACGCAGGTCACCCCAAAGCAAGTAGAAATATGATGCAGTCATTGCCCATGCTGGCGTGAATGACCTGAGATGTACCTCCCTGGACTACATGAAAAGAGACTTAGATGAGCTCTCCAATTATGTAGTCCAGGCCGGTATGACACTGACCGTTTGCAGCATCCTACCCTCACCAAGAATTATGCCACAGTACAAACACAGAATGATCAGCTTTAACAAGTGGCACAATTACTGGTGTCAGTCCAAGGGGATCCAATGTCTGTCTGCTTGGGATGTCATGCTTGACAAGCCATGCTGCTGTTCCAGGGATGGCTTGCACCTGTTATCCCTGGGCGTCTGGATATTGGATAAAGCTTTTGTCACCTCCATAGAGCCTTTCATAGGCAAGGCTGAAAAGACTAACCCACCTCCCTAGAAAACATAAGTGGAAAGAAACATAAGGGTAATGCTGACCAATGCCAGATGTGTAAACCTCAATATACATGCTCCCGAGGCCCTCCCCAGTATGGAGAACATTGATATCCATGCAGTGACAGAAACCTGCAGCAAGCCTCCTGACAGCACACCAGCACTACCAGGTTATACCTCATATCATGCGTTATGGCCCCAAAACCTGGAGCAAAACATGAAAGGAGGGGGAGTATCCATACTCAGCACAGACACCCATATGTCCAGGTAACTGACAATGCACAAAGCATCGGAGACCACCCATGTGCAACTAACCATAGGCAAAACTGCTGTACAGTCTGTAGCATGCTACAGACCACACTCTCAGACACAGGAACCCCACCCAGCTGTCCTGAAGACACTGGACAGTATGAATGTCCCACCCAATACCAAACAAGGTACTCACAAATTACCACATAGGTGGTAAACTATTATGTATGGAAGGAGTAATCAGGGACCTAGGGACACATGTGGACAGTAACCTGTTATGTGACACTCACATTGCCAACATGGCTAGGAAGACTGTCTATATTGGACACCGTACCATGAAAGGATTCACATCCACGTCAACAGAGGTCATTGTGCCCCTATACTGTTCTCTTATCAGACCCATAATCTAGTACAATGCCTCATTTGGGATGTACCTTACCTGACACCTGCAGCAGTTAGAAAGACCTCAAAGGTACCTCACCAAGAGGATAAAGGGTCTCAAATACATGTCATATGCTGCCTGGCTGTAGACACCCCAGCTGAATGCAGTCACATACTGCCTACACAGAGGCATTGTATGCCTGTTGTACAAGGCCATGTCCAACACAGGAGTAATGGACATGCTCCACCCCAGGAAACCCAAAGCCATCGGAGCTGTGACAGTGAGAGATGTCAACCTCAACACATAATGAAATAGGATGTGCTGGAGGGACAGATACATAAACCTGAGGCTCCCTACACCCTGGAATAGAATCCCACTCCATGTTAGGCAGAGCCCCTCACTGACACTCTTCAACAGGAATCTTGCCAAGTGGATGGATAATTGTAGATGTACACTTGGAGTCTTCACTGTGTCACGTCCAGACAGAGGCACAGTAAAGTAAATCAGAAATGGCCATAATATTCACATAGCAAGGGGTGGCGAAAGCCACACACACTCTGGCTAGGCTTATAAATGCCCTAGGGTGGATAGCCTAGTATGAACCTATGAACCTATGAAGATACAAATTGTACAGGACACTAAGGATAATCACAAGGCTTTCTTAACTGATGGTAGGAACCTTGTTGGGAATTCACAGATATGCTCTGAATCACTCAAATATTACAAACAACATACCAAACACACACACATATTGCCAACATCCAACCTGACAGGTGCAGTGCAAACCCCCCCCCCCAGAATGCAAATTATCTATCCCAGCAGAATGCTGGCCCCCTGACATTGCAGATGCTGAGGTAACAGCCAGCATCTACAAAGCAAAACACACAGCAGCAATGGTATGAGATGGTGTCCTGGGCTGAGTCCAACATGGACTCTAAGAAGAATGGAATGCCAAATCACACTACTGCTCAATGTCAGCCTTACCACAGGATATGTACCCAAAGAGCAGTGTACAACAACAGTGGTCCTTCTCAACAAAGGTGTTGCCTGAATGGATACTGCAAACTACCACCCCAGAATCCTGACAAGCTTGGTCTGCACAGCTATGGAAAGGATCAGCATGTACCGCAGACATAAAGATATTGGGGACCTACTGACACCGGACTCTACCCAGTGTGGCTTTCTTAAGTGCAGATCCTGCCCCTTAAACATGTTTGACTCTTTTGAAACAGTCATTAAGGTCATTGATGAGGGCAATGTGGTCCACACAGCATAGCTGGACCTTGCAAAGGCTTCCATACAATACCCCACGTGTTCATTATAGATAAGCTCACCAGCTTAAATATAAACCCCTATGTCAGTAGAGGGGTTGCAAACCAGACCAAGGACAGAACTGACATGGTCAGACATGCTGAAGCCATCAAAAGGGACACATAGAAACATACAACTGGTGCCATAGCCATGTTAGCAAGCTAATTGCAGAAAAGTGTATAGTCAACCCCTGTGGATATACAGTAAGTGCCCACCAATTACCACATAGGTGTTAACCCATTAAGTACTTAACATGTAATGAGAGACCTGGGGGCACAAGTTGATAGATATCCTGCATTGGACAAGCATGTGGCTGTAGTGGTTACAGAAACATACCATATACCCACCTAATCATGAAGGTTGTCAGATCTACATAAGGGGAGGTCATTGTGGCTCTGCAGTCATCCTTCATCAGCGTTACAATTGACTACAATAGCCCCTGTGGGATGTACCTCAGCAGACACCTCCATCAACTGTAAAGTCCCCAAAAGTACCTCACCAGGAGTATCAAAGAGCTTGAACAGATGCCATGTGTTGCCTGATTAAACAAACTGCAGCTCCACACACTGCCATACTGCCCACCCAGAGGCAAGCTGTGCCTGATGTATAAAGCCATGTCCAAGCTAGAATCAATGTACATGCTTCACCTTGTACAATCTGAATGGCAGTGAGCTATGCACATGAGAGACCTGAACCCCAGCACTGACATACATAGGACAAGTTGTACTGAATGATCCATAACACAGAAGCCACCCCCACTCTTGAGTAAACTCCCAGTACAGGTTAGCCAGAGAGTCACTCATCGACTCTCCTCAAGAGGAATCTAGATGAGTGGATGGGAGATGGTAGGTTTACCCTGGGTATCACTGTTATGTCACGAGTAGACGGAGGCACAGTACACTACCCATGACATATGTCATGGCAAACTCCACTTACAATGTGTGTCGAAGGACAAACACACTCTCCGACTAGCATCAGAAATGGCCTAGGGCACATCGCTAGTGTTTGCCAATGTACACCTATGTTGTGGAATACACTACCAATGTTGGACAAGCCTGGTTTAAGTAGTTCATATCTGAACATAATGCAACATGGTCAGATGTGCACAACTGGCCCCTAACCAGGCTGTTGTGCTCACTATGAAAATGTAAAGCAGTGATAGGACTAAAGCCCAGGATACTGTCCACCACAGTGAAAGTACTGAACCAGTACACTATACGGTACTACAGTGTTAGGTCAGTATGAAAGGATGTTGACAACTGTATGCAAAGTATCCCATGCAAACCCTGCAGGAACAGTATAATCCCTGTTGTGTTCAGACACAAAGCAGTTGGACAGTAACTACACAACATGACACACAACACACAACCATAAACATGAGATATTGTTGAAGTTCACACTCATCCACAAATGTGGTGGGCTGCAGAGTTCAACAAATGGAAAGCTCACACTGGGCATGCTCGCACACTTTGATAAATGAGACATATGTCAGACAACATGCCATGGAAAGCCTGAACTGGGCATGCTCACACACTTAGGCCAAATCTCAGTTTAGCAGTTGGCCACACATATCTGGTATTTGTACGTGTTATTCCAGGAACCAACCACATTACAGCAATCTGCCCAGTGCACACAGTTAAATGACTACAGAGACATACGTGATACAGTGGATCCCTCTCATATTAAAACATCTTCCACAGATACACAAGTTGTTCATAGAAACAGGGAATGCTATCGCAATAAAGACCTGCAAACAGTCTATCAGCAACAAATATTGTGCATCTGACAATTAAACATATGGGTGTAGAGGTCAACACTAGGCTGTTTGCCCTAGGGAATGACAGCTTAGCCAGAGTGTGCTTGGCGTCTGCCTCCCCAGTACAGTAGGCTACTGTGCCACTGTAAAGTAGGTCACATAAGGCATCGTGTGAGGCTAGTGTGCTGTGCATCTGTCAAGCAGGGACACAGTGGAGATCACAGGGGTTGAATTTGCTAAGCCACATCCATGTTGTTGGTGTGTGCTGGAAGAGGGTTGGTGAGGACCTCTAACAGTACGTGGGTGTCAATAACAGACTGAGGGGAGCCTTATCTGCATTGTCTGGACAATTTCACTGTCAACACTTTGTCGTGATGATTATGAAGGATTGAAGTGTCATGCCAGTACTGTTCAGAGATGTCCTCCCTCTGTGGGCTACTGCTCTGCAATGTATTAGCTCACTATGTCTGTTGGACAGTTCATATATGGCTGGTGTACACCTGACAGGTGTCCTGTTGTGGAGCAGTCATGGGTATATTTGGGATAGCATGATCAATGCAAACCTTCCACATGCTCATAGAATGCAATTGTCAAGGATTATGCAGAGTGGCCTGTACACTCCCCCAGCATGGGTCCTTTGAAGTCTTCCACCCCAGTCTTCACAAGTGTAAAGTCTGCTTTTGATAAATACACTTTGTTTGCAGTGACAACCTTGCCTGGGGGTGGGGATGGGATATGGATGTCCAGGGAAAGGTGGGCATGGTCAGATATCAACAATGGTGGTCTACCTCTGGTGTGGAACAGTGAGTACCCATGTTGCAGATGGTCAGGTGCAATATGTATTCCCCGTTGTGGCTGTGGTGAGTGGTTCTGCCATAGCACATGGACTCACAAATGGTAGTGACTGTAGGGTAATGATGTAGAGGCCTGAGTAGTCCCCACACACAATATACCTGTACCTGATGTTAATAACTGGAATGGTGTATGTGAACACCTGCATATCTTGGCACTGTTCCCAGGGAAGCAAAGTGTGTGTCCTGGATGTGGGAGGGGTGGTCTGAACTGGTTGTGGTGTGTGTTACAGGCCCTGTGGTCACGAAGCATGGTATAGAACATAACCTGCCAGTGTGATGTGCATATCTGACCCTGAAGTAGGTGGCTGCAAATGCATATATATGCTATTCCCCACCTGACAGGTAGTACTAGATGTACATACCTCTGTAGAAATAATGATGTCAGCACCCTATAAATACTGCAGGTGCAGAACAAATGCCCAGTAATTCAGATAGTGCGTTCTGCTAATGCGTCTCCCTCAAGTGTCATAATATAGTTAGGTAGGGGTTTTTGTCACACAGAATGCCCATGTGTGTGGGTTGTTGTTCACAATAATGCATGACTGAGTCATATGTGTCCATGCCTCTGACTGACCTGTATGCTTGTGTTATGTGGTGGACCATAGTGCCCCACGGGCATATCACTGTGACCTTCACCTTGTCCAGCCTGGTGAGTGGGACCTCACTGTACCAGACAATAAAGGTACCTAACACAACTGTAGCAGGTGTGTTGTCTAGCCGTACAGGCTGTGACTGTTTGGCACACAGGATGTCTGTGCTATGTGTTGCACGTGCTGTGTTCTGGCTTAACGTATGCCTGTGTGCCAGCTGCAGAGGTGTCTGCTGCTCAGGCAGGATGCTATTCTGAGGCTCCACGAATGGCCCAGTGTGTTCACGTGTTTGGATTGCTGTCAGTGTAGGTCTGCATCAGACTGGTATTGTAGTCACTGTAGTATTTCATGCCACCTGACAAGTTATGCCAGTACTGGGTTCAGAGTGCTTAGTCCCCAGTTTGGCTATGTGGTTGCATCTCATACATGTGTTGTACATCCATGTGTAGGGGAGAGGGTTGACTGTGTACATGTGGCAGCTGTGACATTGCCACATGACCCAAATATTCCACAACTGTACCATAGAGGTGACTGACAAGTGACCTTTGCACATGCTACCATAGTATTGTGATTGCCATGGTGATTAACAGCACATAGGGCCAATGGGGAGCAAGGTACATAGGTTCAAAGGTTCATACTAGGCTATCTGCCCTAGGGCATTTATAAGCCTAGCCAGAATGTGTTTGGCTTTCGCCACCCATTTTAAATTTATTTTGCTATGCCCTTTTTCGAGGTTAGTATACTGTGTCTCTGTCTAACAGTGACACAGAAGTGATACCCGGGGTAAACCTACGATCTCCAATCCACTCATCAAGATACCTCTTGAAGAGAGTCAATGAGGGACTCTGCCTAACCTGGACTGGGATTTTATTCCAGAGTGAAGGGAGCCTCTGGGTTATGAATCTGTCCCTCCAGCATGTCCTATTTATTTCAGTGCTGAGGTTCACGTCTCTTGAGCGCGTAGCTCGATGGGATTTGGATTTTCTGTGGTGCAGCATGTCCATTAATTCCGGGTTGGACACAGCTTTATACATCAGGCACAGATCGCCACTGTACAGGCGGTATGCCACTGAGTAGAGCTGGAGTCTCTTTAACCAAGGCAGCATATGTCATCTGTTTGGGTCCTTTGATCCTCTTGGTGAGGTACTTTTGGGGACTTTCCAGTTGCTGCAGGTGTCTGGTAAGGTACATCCCAAAAGGGGCATTGTACTCAATTATGGGCCTGATGAGGGATGAGTAAAGAGGCACGATGACCTCCCCTGATCTAGATGTGAATCCCTTCATGATTAGGTGGGCTATATAAAATGTTTTTCTAACCACTTTGGCCACGTGGTTGTGAAATGAGAGATTGCTATCAACTTGGGTCCCCAGGTCCCTAATTACTTCTTCTGTACTTAATGGATTACCACCTATGTGGTAATTTGTGGGCACTATGTTTTTGCCAAAGGGGATGACTATACACCTTTTGGCATTTAGCTTGAGGCCATGGCTCTGGCACCAGTTGTCTGTTTCTATGAGGCCCTTTTGGAGGATGCTTGTGTTGGCTGGAGAGTCAATTATGGCACCCAGTTTGCAGTCATCTACGAACTTGGTCAGCCACAGTCCTTCCGTGTTGGCCTGTACCTCCGAGAAATATATACCGAACAAGAGAGGTCCCAGGACTGAGCCTTATGGGACACCACTTGTAACTGGTTTGGAGTCTGACATGGCTCCAGCAATTCTAACCATGTGGGTTCTGTCCTTGAGCCAGTTTGCAATCCATCTAGTGACATAGGGGTTTATATTTAAGCTGGTGAGCTTATCTATAATGCCCGAGTGGGGCTGTGAGCTGACCACAAACTAATTGCCCTGGATATACATATCCCACCTCCACCACCAGCACAAACGACTACAGTGAATAACATTTCAAATGCAAACTTTACACTTCGTAGCACTGACATGGTATCCTTTAAGCCCACTGGGCCAGTGGAAGACACGACCCACAATGCTGACCCCTTCACAAATGATTTCTACGGACATCTCCGAGAATGCATGGATCATGCAATCCCATATAAGACCAAGACACTCTCCACAAAGGGACAGCATCCTGTCTGGTGGACCCCAGCCATAGACAGATTGTATAACAAAAGATGGAAGCTACTGCAAGACAGAGCATAATTCCATAAAGGGAAGGCATGTCTGATCAGCACTAGTAAGGAGCTGATTTCTCTCATACAAACATCCATGGGCAACTTTGAGAGGGAAATCAACAGGGACACTACAGATAACCACAAGGCCTTCTTCTTCAGTTATGTTAGCAACCTGGTCAGAAACCCTCCAATATGCTCATAGTTAGTACACAACAACAAATAATTCACTGAACCCACAGATATTGGCAACATTGTGGCCGACAGGTTCAGTGCAGGTTTCCCCCCTCCCTCTCCCCCAAACTAAGATATACTTATCCCAGCTGACTGTAACCTCCCTGTCATCACAGATGTCCAGGTGAGAACTGCCCTCAGAAAAGCAGAAAACACAACATGAATGGGACCTGATGGTATCCCCAGTTGCATGCTACATGAACTCCAAGAGGAGCTAAACACACATATAGAAGTGCTATGTAACACTAGCCTGACTACAGGATATGTACCTGTACACTGGCGTACAGCAGCAGTGGTTCCACTCCATGAAGGAGGCACCTCTACATACCAATACAATACAACACAATACAATACATTACAATACAATACAATACAATACAATATGCTATTGCTCCTGGGACTACAGCAGCATACTGTTCTGCTACCCTGACCATTGTGACACATGTGATGTGATGGTACCTGCTCCTGTCAAACAGTTACACAGGGTGACTCATATAGCATATTACCTATCTGACTAACATTCAGCAGGGGTATGTGTGACATGTACTCATGGGGAGTCTTGCTTCTTAACGCTGTGTGGTTTATTGCAGGGTATGTCTTATCTGTGGGTAGGAACCTGTACCTCCACCATGTGCTCTCTACTGCAGTGTCACGGACGACACACAGCAGTCATTTAGGTTGTGGATGGTGTGAGGTGTTACTATGGTTGTTGGACATCTGTCATGGGTGTGTCTTAAGTATGTAAATCCAGGAGTGCTAACCTCTATGTGGGTAGTATGTGTGTACTCTGTGGTGTTGTCAGTCACTGTGCATTGGTAATGTGTTTGAGTGCATTGTCACAGTATTGTACATGTCATTGTGTCCTTCTCCATATCTGTAGCTGTCATGTGAGGTACATACCGTTGCAGCCATTGGGTGGTGTGGAGGGGTACACTGACCTACATGTCCATAGCTGACACACCATGTCTGCTGACACATACCATGTGCAGGTATTCCAGGAATAGTGTGCCACTGTGAGTATCATTGGGGGGACTATTGTACACATTTATGACCCTGTTCACCGCCAACACATGCAGTGGTGGGCAGACAATCACATATCTGGTGGTTACTGGTGTAGGAGATTTGAAATGGGGTATGGTACTCCAGTTTTGACACTGGTGTTCACTCCATGCCTTTGTCACCAGGCACCTGTTGCAATACATCTGTACACATGTGCCTCACTCAGAATATATATACATCTCTCTCTCTCTCTCTATATATATATATATATATATATATGTATATATATATATATATATATATAAATATATATATATATATATATATATATATATATATATATATATATATATATATATATATACATATATATATATATATATATATATGTCTGTATACATATACACATATATATATTGATGTACATATATTGCTATAGATATGGAAAGAGGGGGTGTGTGACAGAGAGGGGGTGAGAGTGACAGAGGGGGTGGGACAGGGGGAGTGCGAGATCATCATATACGGTCATACCTGTAGATAGTCAGATCTGTCTGTCTATGTATATATATCTACATATATCTATATCTGTATGTGTGTATTACATATATATGTTTGTACATATTCTATCTATCTACATCTGTCTATGTATTCCTACGTCCCTCTCTATGTATGTATACATATATGCACATTTTATATATATATATATATATATATATATATATACATACATACATATATCGACATACATACGTATCCATATGATAGATAGGTATATCAACATGTTTGTTTACAAAACTGGATACACACATTAACATACTGCTAAACATACATAACTGTGAAACCTACTTTGTACATTGCACTACAACTTACATTCAACCTACATTGATATATGCACATAGATGCCCTCACATACATATGTATGTACAGCCTTCACTGATAGTTGCTGTATGTCCCCTGCCCTTTGCACATCTTCATATACATATGGATACAGACCAATGACACATATGGAGGGTTCACAGTATGTAGACTTTTATAGTATTACTTTACATTACCTGTGTTTGTCACAGCTGCTTGTGTTGCCATCTGGTTTCGTGTCCTGCTGCTCCACTTGCCAGTTGTCAGCTTTCAAGTGGTTGTTGCTGACTGTTTTGTTTGTGTATGTTTATTTATTTTATTTTTTTTCGCTCTCTCTCTCTCTCTCTATCTGTCTCTCCCTACCTCCACAGGGTGCAATGAAAGTATTGCATGTGTGGACTGGGAGTACAGCATGCTTTTGTAGGTATCTGCATATGTCCATGTGATGGCCTCTGCACCAATTGTTAGCCAGCATTTGCTAATTGCATGCAGCCAGTTGTGTACTGATTGCAGTTCTCACTGTGATTTCAGGACAGTGCTATAAAAAGGTATGTGAGATAGGCGTAGCCCTTTCAGATTTTAAGGGCAGGGACCATGCTGGTATGCTGTGGACACTGTTCTGTGAGTGTAAAGGTTAGTATCTCTCTCATATTTCAGGCTGTGTTGTAGATTAACATTTCTCCATTCATTTCTCCAGTTTCCTGTACTGTGTGTGTATGTACACTGACACCTAAGACTACTACTACTGTTAATGTGGGTGTGTGTGCTTTCCTGTGGGACATGTGGTGTAACTGGTGTATAGCAGTGGCTCTTGCACTTTGTTGCTATGGCTTCAATATTTGCCCTTTACATTCACTACTTGTATGCCTGCTAGGTGTCTTGACTGTAGTGTGTTGCTGTGGCTTTCCTATTTTCCATGTACATTCACACCTTGGAATGCTTGCTATATCTGCTAGGGTATTATTGCATGCAGTGTGGTCTGGCCATGGTGTGGGCCTTGACATCTATTAGGGTATTTGAGTATGCTGCTGAGCAGGCCCCAGAGACTCTCAGGTGCATCTTTTATCTGCCTCATGGAATGGTACATATCAGTGGGGTACACCCATTAAATTGCCTGGTATTCTGCAGTTGTGACTGTGGGATAGCATGTGCATATGTATTACTACACTATTTCTGCCGTGCAAGTGGTACATACTTTCAGTACTTCATAGTTACCATTGCATGTGTTGTAACACCTTTCTGCCTACTGTTTGTACATTTCACAGGGAGTCTGTGGAGCATCCCTGTAACTCAGTCACTGTTGTTATGTCTAGGCTCTTAACTATTCAAATATGGCAGTGTCAGACCTCTCAAGTGTACAGATATTTGCAGGTTGTCCACATTGTTGCCTCATATTTTGGTCAATATCTCATAAACAGCTCTTTCTGGCAAATCACTCTGGGCTCAAATCAGACTATAATGACAAGCATTTAAGTTTCAGACTTCATACCCTTCCAAACATCCAACAAAATGCAAAACCTATTACTCTCTGAAGTGTCTACGTTTGTTGTAGCATTATTTGGAATGTGTCCCTGTTTTTGGCCCTTTGCTCCACATTTTTTATTACTTGGTCCAGATGTGTTCCTGTAAGAGGTTGTGGGGTATGGGCAGTGATTATCCTGCTGTGAGTATGTGTGTGGCTTGCAAGGTGCTACAGTGACATTATTACCTACCAGCTACCAACTAGCATGGCTATTTATGTTCACACACTACTATTCTAGAAATCCACTACATTTGACAGTAAATATACATGACATGCTTTGTGTACTACACATCCTATATTCCCTTTACATTCATTCTTACTATTACATGATATATTTATTGTAGCACAATGCTCTTATATAACAGTCATGACTTAGTGGTAATTCATGCAGACTACTGTTTCCAAGGTCCTGGGTTCGGGACTGACAGTGGGATTTTATTTTGCTTTTGAGCAGACTACAGGACTTGTCATTCAGAGTGACTAAGGCACTTTTAAGCAGTTGTAACCGGGTTAGCGCTGATCTGCGCGGAGCTCCCGCATGTGCAGTGGCATTCAGCTCTGCGCACACCCGCTTACAAATGCTTAAAAGTGCTTACTCTTGTGCACACCCACACTATTTTCTTTGAAAGAAATGAAAATGGGGAGACAGGAAAGTGGTGAAAAGGGGTCACAAAGAGGGTAAGACAGTAGGGAAACAAGCTTGGGTTTTGCAGGAGGGATGTAGGTAAGGCCCATAGCTGCCCATTTCTTCATCAGCAACAGCTGTGCATATGTTTGTAATTTGGTGTGACATTTGAAACCTTCCACCCCTGAGAGAGGTGTAAGGACAACAATAATACTTGTTGTACAGCCAATTGTAATTGACAGTTTCCATGTCCAGCAGACATGTGTGCGAAATGGGCAGCTATGTATGGGGCATAATTTTTTTGTGGGTACAGAGTGCCCTTTTTTTTTTTCAGGTGAGAGTGGTATGCCAGGTTCGGGAAGTCGGTATAGCTGAGGAGGTAGGTTGGGTAGGTTAACAGACAAGACAAACAAGACGTATACAGGGGCGGTGTATGACACATGTGGGGGGTTACACAATTGACGGGCATGGATGTTTGGATATCTAGAGCCCATGAGCCCACAGATGGCAACAGTGGAACTGATATCCCCACCCATGGGCAGTTGCTACTGTGCCTTCACAGCCCAGGATGGGGCTGTGCTGGGGGCTGTGTAGGCCGGGCAGCAGGCACTCCCGTTAGTTGCGCCACCTGTGCCTCAAGCTGGCATAGGGGCCCAAGAACAGCTTCCTGGATCTCCCTACACACCACAGTCCGGACACTACAGAGGGTGAGTGGATGTTCTCCTCCGGCCACACTTGCAGAGAGGGGGTGAGCCCCATCCCCTGCAGCGCTTCCACCCGCAGGTGGCACAGGGCCACCAGAGGAGGGTCCGGACTGGGCACTACTGCCAGGTGCACTCGCAAGCTGAGGTGGGAGAGGTGGGTCCGTTGGAACCCGCCTTCCCTGTCGTCCTATGTTTTGCATTATATCATGACAGTTTGGGTTAGTAACATACAATACCATTCACAATTAGTTGTAACAGCATGCATTAGTATTCCCATTAACCAAACACCCAGATATTCAAACCATTGAACAGCAAGAATAACACATGCATATTTTGAACAGCAATACACAGTCCAACAACATGCAGGGTTGATTGATGGCAACAGGCCATCAGGTTTGGATGTATGAACAGGGCACATGCATCAATGTACATGCAAATATGTATGACCCAACAGGACAAATGTCCAGGGGTATTAATTGTGATTGCACATACCAATTTCACGTGGAATGGATTATATGTGGTTATAGGGTAGGGTGAAGAAAATTTAATTAACACCTTCAAATACCAATACATATGCTGTACATGTCTAATAGCTGCAGATATATACACACTACAGTTCTACCTACAGTTTCCTATGTGATAACTACTTCAAGTTGGTGATAGGAATGTTACTGCTACATCAATATACATTTTCATTTTTATTCATACACATTCATATCTGGCTCTGTTCAGCTACATCATCCTGCTACATTTGCCCTATATAGCTATAGACAACTGTGGATGTTTGGTATTTCAGACAACCATACTATCTGCATATTGCAGACTGAGAGCAACATATCCAGATTTTGGGATACACATTCCAGCTGCTGTGACATTTTCAACACATTTTGCAGTTTGGTTCTGCTTGTCACATTCATTTCATTCTGTACTGACTGCAGTATACTTTATTCAGGAGTTATTACTACTTTATTGGTGGATTCATACATCTTTCTTACACTCTCTCACTTGTTTTATTTTTACAATTCAGGATGGTACTTAATTCTAGGCTTTATTGACATGTTTTACCTGTAGTTATTACAATCCTTTCCAACAGTCTCACTTCTGTCATGTTTCTGTATTTCAACAGGGATATATTTCACATATGTGTTTTACTCAGCTTCTGCAGCTGTACTTTTCAGCCTGCTGCAGTTTATGTACTATTATATTACAGGTGGGACATCTTTATTTCAGACTTTTTCATTTTTCTGTTTGGATTACAGACTGCATCACACTTTTGTAATCAAGCAATACTTGCAAACCCTCTTACACTGTTACTTGCGCATTTTATTACTTAGTGACTACACTGCACTCTTTTGCTAACTGTCATACTTTTATATTTATTTACAATTACAGGGAGAGGATTACTGACCTGCCTGGTGGCGCAACTGTACCAGCCTATCGCCATAGGCTCTACGGTTCACAGAACGGACACCTGCAGCTGTAATATAAATAAAGTAATATTGGAATACACATCTCCATAATATCAGCTAGGTTAATTTCTTACATAAATAATTACATGTAACTTACTCAGTAGTGGGGCGTTGGGCATTTGCCGGGCCTCCTGGATCCAAAGGTTCAGTTGGTCCTGCTTCCGTCTCTTCAGGTCCGCATGGTGGTGACGGACCTGCTCACCAGTCCTTGGTATCCCTGTGGCACTGGTAAGATCATGAGCCAACCGGTCCCACGCCTCAGCCCTATATGCTCCCCACAGGACCTGGCCCTGCATGAGTTGGGCCTCATGATTGTGGACAAGGAGCCAAACCATATATTTGGACTCCTCAACGCACTACCTCTGTGCTCGAAAGCAACTACCCTCACCTACACCTGACATTCTGGCTGCAAGTTGGTTCTACAATCAATTATGCTGTGTATTCCCACCTATGGGGTTTATATATGCCATTTTTCCCGCACTTATCTGTGATTGGCCATTTTGGAATTGTATCAGCTTCACAAAACCTGCTTTGTCATGCTCCTCTTTCTATTCATTCCTATATATCTGCTATTACTGCATTTCTAAGTGCAGCTGTCATGGCTTAGTGGTTCAGTACCTTCTCTATGGTGCATGGTATCCTGGGTTCGAACCTGGCCACTGCTTTTTATATTTTATGACTGTCTACACAGGCTAGGAGGTGTGTCTTTGTAAAGGCAGTTTTGTTACAGCTTGCTCAACTTTGCCCGTCGGTTAGCTTGTTGGCACGGCGCGCAGCTCCGCACAAATGGGGTACGCTGGTTTACACGTCATTTGGCTGTCAGCACACATATTACGCTCAGCTCAGCTAGGAGCACATAGTTTCAGCGTGTTAAACCACTGCTCACCTACGGGCACTCATTTTACACCTGTTAAACCACTGCTCACCTACGGGCACTCATTTTGCACCTGTTAAACCACTGCTCACCTACGGGCAGATGCACTCAACTTGTTAAACTGTAGCTCAGCTATAGGCACATCTGGCATTTTTTATTATTTTGTTATCTCACATTTCTTCAAAATAAATGGCCCATTTCATTACATTTTACATAAAATATAATTTTATATGTGTACATATATGTCAGGGACTTGTTTCGTGCTTATTTTACTAAAGATATAAATTGATGTTGGGGGGGCTTGAACCATGACTGCCTGCTCTTCAGCTGACATCTCTACCACTACGCTATTGCTTCTTGGCTTACTTTGCATATGTAGTTCTTATATGCTTTTCCACTGACTGCTAACTGTGGTAAGCTACGGGCACGCACGCGCAAACGAGCGCACTCATGGGCAAACATCTTTACAATTTAAAAAAATTTCTAACATGTTCATTTATATATTTTATGTTCATAGTCTGTGGGGGGCATGTGTTGTGTTGTGTTTATTCACATTTCCATGGACTCTGTCGTGTGGGTTTACTTTCGGGACTTTTACTCTTCTGGGGGCATGTCCGTTTGCAGGGCTCGGCCTACGGACACGCCCCCTACTGTCTTCCACGGACCGTGTAAGCCTTAGGTGTGATTCAGCATGTCCTCATGCATATGCATGACATGCTGATGTCACACCGTTTAACTGCAGCATCCGTGTAAGCCTTGTAACTCTTACATGGAGGCTTCGTGAATCCTGCCCATCATTTTCACATTTTGATAAATATCTCAACAACCACATGACAAAGTCAGAACTCCTTAGTCTCATATGAATGCTCTCAGCTAGATGAATAAAATGCTGCTGACAGTTTGTGTGTAACTGGAGTGGTTGCTTAAAATGAAGCACCTGGAGCCTCGAGCCACTCGAACAGACTTTATTACAAAAATAAAACAACACTATAGCAACGAGAAACGCTTAACTTCTTCACCGTGTTTTTCGTTATCCATGTAACTTCTTCAGCATGTACATAGCTTTCAAACTCTTATTTTATACAGACTTGTCCCCTTAATCATCCAATCAGCAAAAACATTGCATTAGCAGGGTTATTCATTCCAGATAATTACAGCTAAAATATCTACATAAAACATTGATTTAAACCTTTTAAAATAATTCAATTATTATATCATTTATATTACACTACATTATTTCTAAAAATTTTTAAGAATTTTTTAAGATTTAATTTGGATGTAGCACTATTTCGTTATAATAAAAATATAAAATTTAATACACTGACCACTTCATCTTAACCCTAACCTTAAATTAAATGGGCGCATGTTAAACTTGGAGCAATACCCCCTTCTTCTGAACACCTCTATTTCATTTCTCTTCCCATTCAGACATCAGACACTTTCTAGCCTAAGAACTAATCTGAACTTGCCCAAAAAGTACTTGATTATGTTACGACAAATTAGAGAGATGGTACGAAAGTATCTGGAGCACCCCTTGGTCTCAGACAAAGATATCTGAACCTGTAAAACGTTAAGGAAACTCCTTCTCAGTAGAAAAAAAATGACTTCAAATTCTTACAAGGTTATTATGTCACTTAAATATCAGAACAAACTCATTTTCTCTAAGTATTGGTTAAAGATTAACCCTACTATAAACCAAAGCCTAATCTCAAAGGCTATAAGTCTAAGCTCTAAATCTATACCCTTTAAAAAGATGAAATATACTCAACTGATGATAATGAACAATGCGTACTTTACTCCTAAGGTCCTTAGTAAAATCTTTCCTAATCAATCCCCTAAATGTCAATATTGCTCGAACCAAACTGATGATATTCTTCATTTGTTTTGGAGTTGCAAATGTTCCTACAAGCTTTGGTGTGCTTTGAGAGTGATACTTGAGAAAATTGGCTATGAAAAATCCTCCCTCTCATGGGAATTTACCATCCTTCATATTCCACCTCCTGGTTTATCTGAAAGGAAATATAAGGTTTTGATACCTATCTTTATGTTAATCAAATATTATATCTCCTTAAATTGGAAGAACAGACACTCCCTTTCTTGGGAAGGTTTTAAAGATATAGCTATTAAACACCTCAAGGCACATAAATACTTGTTCTACAATATTAAGCACAAGCCAATTATTAAGGAATTTTGGGGAATTTTATCTGATCATATATTAAAATGAATACTTTCCTTTCGTAGATACCATTAGATTCTACCATGCTGTTCATGATGTATATAGCTTGTTCTGGGCAATGTATGACTGTATATAGTTTCTTTTTGGTGTACATGTCCTTTATGTAAATACTCAATGGTTTTGTAATGTTTTCTTTTTTTTTCTCTCTTTCTGTACTTTTCTTTTTTGTAGACATTCATGTAAATGTATTTACTGAAAATTTGCAATAAAGAGAATTTAAAAAAAAAAAAAAATTAATACACTGAAAGTGTATACCTAATTTAACTCATTAGCACCATCTTGTGACAAACTGTGCAAACTGCATATTCCTTAAAATAGCTTTATAATACAAGTTTCTACTAAAATATACAGTCTTTTAAGACTTACTAAAGCCTTATCCATGATTCAAATCCACTCTCTGTACCTCTATATGTATATACTTAAAATAACTTATAATACTTCATAATTCATATACACATAATAACATAATTGTACCCTTTTCATAGTCTAGCAGCTCTTAACTTTAAAACAGGTACCATAGATACATGTTCATTCATCCCTAGCTTTCTACTAGCTTCTAGTACCAATTGCCAGTTCCCTCACTTCTATCCTATTTTCCCAATCACCTCCCCTAATATCTTGTGGAATAACTTCTAACACAAAGAACAAAAAGGAAGCTTGTTTACAGACCGTAGTATGTTTATAAAGGGCATTATTATTAACATCATATTTACTTATCTCATATATGTGTTCATATATTCTTCTTTTAAAAGCCCTTTCGGTTTTACCCACATAAAAGGAGGTACATTTTTTACATTCTGCCAGGTATACTATTCCTTTTGTATCACAGTCAGTATAGGTTTTACTAATAAACAATCTATCTCTAGCCGTTAGATAATGACTTTCCTTGTTCATAACATATTTACATTGTTTACATCTGCCACATTTAAAAGAGCCTTTCTTCCTAAAACTTTCATATGTCCAATCCTATTTTCTAACATATTTTTTATATTCCTATCTTTTCTATAACTAAATATAATAGGTTGTTTAAAACTTGTAGTGAGGTCTGAAAATTCTGAAAACATTTTCCAATTTTTATTAATAATCTGCCTTATTAGCCCAGATTCATAGTTAAAATTCATAATATAAGCACTATTATAGTCCCTATTACTATTATTAGATGTATTTTTGTCTTTTTCCTCAATATTTTTCATATTCATTTGAACTCCCTTCCCTAACAATGGGCTAAAATCACCTGCCCTTCTTAGTTTTACTTCATCCATAACTTCATCAATTAACATTTCTGGATACTTTCTATCTAAAAACATTTCTTTCAGTTTATTACATTCTTCCTCAAACTCCCGCTGAACTGTAGTCATTCTTGATATTCTTATAAACTGTCATTTGACTAGGTTCTTTTTTTTTGTTTAAAGGGGTGGGCACTAGTATAATATAAATAGAAATTGGAGAATGTCTCCTTCCTAAAAATTTTTGACTCAAATTTATTATCTTGATAGTTCTTAAAGGCAATAAATTAATACAAAATACAACAAATAAAAAGCAAACTAACCTTTCCCTCACAGCAAACGGTTGTAGAGTCTGGATCAGCCTTTCCAACAAAGCTCTGAAATGTTTTATTTTACCCCTTAAATAGAAAGTTTAGTTCGTAGCTCAACCCCCTCAGTTCACAGATGATTAACCTTAACTGACCTGTTCAAACTTGTGTGTGACTCATTAATTGACCTCTTCTAATTTCTGTCTGACTCACAAGAGGCAGAGCTGTGGTCTCTTTTCAAGTCTTAAAATGCAGTTAAAAGCAGAATACAAGCAAACCACAGTGTAAAGAAAACAAATCACAGTATACAAAATAGAAAAAGGCAATAAAGTACCACAAAATACAAGAAATAAAACTCAAACTAACCTTTCCCTCAAAGCAAGCTGTGGCAGAGTCTAGGTGAGCCTTTCTAGTAAAATCCATGGTGAGGTACAAGTTGTTTGGGCTGGCTGGCATAATTTTTACTAATATTTATGCAAGTTGGAGTAAGGCTACAGTACCTAGGGCCCTAGGTTGTCAATGCATGTGCTATGCATTGTCTCTTGGCCAAGGCCAGGGCATATTGGGCATGCCTACGTCTGCCTACAGAGACAGCCTCAGGTGGTTACTCTGAGTCCTCCTGTGGGTGCGGCTGTGGTGATCTAGGCATTGGTGGTGGGCTGTGTATCCCTTCCCTTTGCTGATCCTGCTGCAGCTGTTTCCAAAGGATCATATTGTGCAACATGGCACTTACTGTGAACATCTGTGCACACATGGCTGGAGAATACTGCAATGCTCCACCAGATATATCAAGGCACCAGAACAGTGACTTCAACAGCCCAAACATATGCTGTATGATGTTCCTGTTTTGTGTGTGGGCCTCATTATGGCATTCTTTGGTGTGTATGTGTGCATTTCTGATGGGTGTCATCATCCACTGTTCCAGTACATAGCCAGCATCCCCAAGTAAATGGCTGTGTGAGATGCCCCCTAGCAAATACCTAGTACAGCTGTGATGCGTGCCAGATATGGGAGTAGTGATAACTGCCAGGGCTGCCAGCACACACATTCATGATAATGCCCTGGGGATTGCACACAACCTGGAAGTTGAAGGAGTGGTACCCCCTGCGGTTAATGTAGATTCCACCCTTCACTGGGTGGTGCCTTGATGTATACATGAGTGCAATCTATAGCACCCAGTACCTCAAGGTAGTGTGCTACATGGTAGAAGAGTCACATACTGCTGGCCCTCTCCTCATGGGTGTGGGGAAAATAAATTAAACGTGCTCTCTGGAATGTGGTAGCATGACATCCAGGAACTGGTGGAGTACCCTGGAAGTAGATGCCTGCGAGACCCCCATCATGTCCCCAGTTGATTTTTGGAAAGTACCTTTAGCTAGTATCTTAAGGGCTACAAATACCTTTGTTTCCATTTGGATGGGTTCCCCTCTGTTGGAGCTGGGTCTGAATTGAGGGTGGCAGAGCTCAGTGAGTTCTTGTAGTATGTCCTTGTCCACCCTGTAGAGCTCTACAGTCTTCAGCTCATGTAGCTCCTGGTAGGTTGCCCTGAGCCTGAACACTCTTCTCCTTCTCAGTCTAGGCCTATGGCTAGCAGCAGCTGCATTGACCTCAAGCATCTAGCACATTTATATGTAGCAGACCTGAAGCAGCCCGTAGCATTATCTAGGTTAAAATTCCCAAGTCTGCATTCCAATGGTGCAGAGTATGGAGGAAAATCAGATTGTAGGGAGTAGGGAGTATTCATACTTTATAGTGCTCTGCTGTAGATGTATCCTGTGTTATTGACTACCTATGATGCATTCCACCTGCCAAATACATCATTAAGGGGTTTAATGGCCCTAGTTTAAGTGAAACAGGACTCATCAGTAATTAATATATCATTGGCTTTCTCAGCCAATTTTTTTTTTTAGAGTTTTCCTTGCTGAGCACTGTGGTGTGCCATGCAAACCCACGCCGCACAGATAAACAAGGCTTAGCAGTAAGTAGAAATGTCCTCATGGAAGGTCATGCTCACCATGGCTGCACGCCACACAAACATGCTCAAATATGCTCAAACCCTCTGAAATACGCACCCAGAAGGTAAACAAAGCTTAACAGTCACCGGACACACCCCTCTGCTGAGCAGAGTGGCACTTTGCACAAACAGGTAACACTGAGCTCCAGTGAGCTAAAAGGTTTGTGGACGCACCCCCTTTTGATGTCAGCAACCTCTTCTGTGGACACCAACATGGCTCTGTCCCAACACACATGGAATCTGCGGACACAGATACCCATTTGTGCTATTCGGTAATCCCAGGTCATTTGCATACAGATCTGTGCACAGTATCTGGAAACTACATGGTTTCAGGCCCTGTGTCATTAGCAACCACAGCAGTTTTACATTGTACATACCCCACAAAGGTCCAATAATGCATTAATGTTCACAAATTCTGGTTTGGACAATCTTTTTATATTTTTTTCCATAACGACATGTTTGCGTACTGCGGCGAGCCATGCAAACATACCCAGGGTATTAAAAAAATAAAATTATTTTATATTATTTTTCATATGGTTTTGGACACACAGTGCTTAGTTTGCACATATCTCTGTTCTATATACTATTTCTGCCACTATAAATACACTTTTACAGCCCCCGGAGTCATTTTTACATCCTGTACATGGAATTTTTGTGTGTACATTACTGACACCAGCACAGGGTCTGCACAACTGCCTATCTGCTTGTTGGATCATTCACCTGCCTCATTTGCATGCATTTCACCTGCTTATGAGGTGATTTGCATGCCAAGAACACTTCCATGTTTGCATGCTCGTGCACGCCCCACAGCTGGACACACATCTGCTTACTTTCATGTCAGCAGTGTGCCAGTATGGCTACATGGAAAATACATCTGTGTAGGCCTTATTAAATCCTCCCTTGCAAATCCTAAATTACTGAGATTGGTCATCTAGTTAAAATATCTTACAGAACAGATACTGTTAGTAAATTTAGGCTATTGCAATTAGACTACAGAAACTTACTAATCTTTTGTGATGTAGTAATATACTACTATCAATAATTTTACTGTGCATATTTATGGCACAAGTACAATTACTTTATCCATACTGCCACTGATATAAAGTTTGGTTAAATCATAATAAGAAGTTATTTCACTGAACTTATATATGAAACCTGGGATTATTTGAATTATAGTGTTATTTTACTATGGTGCAGCAGTAGCGATGTTGCCTCACAGCAAGAGGTTCTCCCATTCGATTCTCGGCTGGAGTGCAGGGAGTACCTTCTGTGTGGAGTCTGCATGTCCTCCCCGCAGTTGGGTGGGCGTTAGAAAGACATGCATAAATGGGCACGCCTTCGTTGAAGGTTGAACGTTGAGCTGGCACCACGGCGTTCGTCAAAATCTACTGCCAATCATTAGCAGACCGGAGTTCCGCTGTGGCGATCCCTAACCGGGAAAAGCCGAAAGACAACAACATAGGGTTATTTTACTGAAGTGATTTTGTTAGAATACCTCAAGTAACTAAAGTTGTTGGTCAGCAAGTGAAAATTATCTTACAAAACAGTTATTATCAATAACCTTAGGATACTACATCCAGATTATATACATTTATAAACCTTTCTGAGGAAGATAACAGGCAAACAATGATAACTTAACTGCATGTTTTTGATATGTGTGAAATTATTTTCTGGTATTGGCACTAACATAAATTTAGATTAACTCATAAGAGAGTTTATTTCTCTGAACAGTCACTGAATTCTGGGATTAACCAGGTTATAGTGCAACTGAAGTGATATTGTTTGCATACTTTAAGTTACTGAGACTGGGGCCAACAAGTAAAATGTATCTAACAGATAGTAAATTCAGGCTACTGCAGCCAGACTATAGAAATTTATAAATCATATTTGGGGAAGTAATATACTAGCACTGATAATTTAACTGTGCAAACTTATCATATTCAGAAAACCATTTCATTGTATTGGCATTACCATACATGTCAGTTAAATTATAAGAGAGGCTGTTTCACTGAACTGCTATTACATGTGACTTTTGGAATAATCTGATTTATAGTCACTTTACTGAAGTGATATAGTTTGCCTACTCAAAGTACCTGAAAGTGGTTGTCACTGAGTACAAATTATTTTATAGAACAGTCACTGTTACACTCAGGCTGCTATGACCAGATTACAGAAACGTATAAGCCTTAGTTGAGGCAAAGTAATATACTAACTACTGATATAATTAAATAAAAAAGTTAAACATTCTATTTGTAATTATTAGTTGTGACATAGTTTGCAAACCTTACATTACGGAAGCTGGTAGTTAACAAGTCAAAATAATTCCACTGAACAGTAACTTAACAGCCAGACTATTGTAACTTACAAACCTTATTTCAGAGAAGTTAATACTATAGCAGAGACAACTAAAGTTGGAAGTTAAATATATCCTTATGTAATCTATTAGAAATATGTCTTAATTTAACAGAGTACATGTTGGTGATATAACACTTATAATTAATTTGTTAAAAAGTTATGCATTGCAAGACCTATACAATGTGATTTTAAAGAAATGCATAGGAAATAAAGTTTATGTAAAAAGTGGAGAAAATAAGTATATAAAATGTATAAAGATGGAAGAGTTGATTACCATATTAGAAGGGAAAAATACTTGACAATTCTATAAATTATAAATGCAGTAATGGTGAACCATTATGATCTATATCTACTTTTATTACAAACCAGAATGATTTGCAAGTCATAGTAAAAGAGACCACTGAATGAGTAACAATAATGTAGTCACATTTGACAAAGATGATAACAGAGAGTAATCTTATATCCTTAAGGAAAGGAAATATAAAACTAGGCATCTGAAAAAAAAAAAAGAAGCAAAGGTTATGTAAAAAATAAAAACAGACACAAGCAATAGAGGCATTGCATCTGAAACCGGTATCCCTGAGTATATTAGATTAGAGAACCACACACAAAGAAAATGAAGAGGAAAATACAAATGTTTTACTCAACATGCTATTGAGTTTAATAGGAGACCAACAGCTAGAATACGATGTTGACTGTAACCTGGTCTTAGACAGTAGATATGAGAAACTATTAAACAAAAAGCGAGTAAGGAATAGAGGCTCTGAAAATGAAAAGGTAATACAGGAGGACATTAAATAGTTTATATGATGTGCATGATAGTTTTACTTAATCTGACATAGCTAGAAACTGAAACTTTATAAAAATAAGGAAAGATCTGAACTGAAACCTGAATGATGGTCTTGGGAGATTCTATGATTAAAAACTCAGCAAGGAAATTAAATGTGGAAAAAAAAGTCCATGGTATCACCACTCTCAGGACTTAAAATAAAGGACCTACCAGGAATAATAACAAGATTAATACAAGGAAAAATAAAATATAATAAAACCTTAATTTGGGCAGGAACAAATGACTTGAAAATACATTCCATTACATCACAAAAAAGTAGCATTAAACATAACAGAAATAAACAATTTCAGTTCAAGTAATCATCAGTGAAATCATTTCAGCCCCTAAATGGAATGATTACACATTTACAAAGGTTCATTTATTCAACAATTGGCATTGCCAGAAATGTACAGTTTATATGTTACAGTTAATCACAAAATGGGATGAATGTGAAAGTGATCTAAGAATGTTCTCAAGAGACCAATTTTAATTAAGCCACTCTGGTTCTGAGTATATTACAGGAAAAATGTTTGATCACATTTCTCCTTTTTAATAGACAGACAGAAAATGACAGTAGAGTAATAGGAACTAATAGCATTTTAAAAGCATATTTCCTTAATGCAAAAGTATTAGAAATAAACACAATGAGATGAAATGTATAATGCAACAAGAAGATTTGATAGTAATAGCAGAGGCATAGAATTAATCTGATCTAATAATTTCTGAATATAAAAATATGAGAGGCTAATGGACATTCTTTTGCTCATAAAAGAAACAATACAATCTGAAATGGTTTCTAAGGATAAATAAATGGAAACATTTATTGTTGACCTGCTAGATTCACATGAAACAATTAGAATACAAGTATGCTATTGATGTCCAACTATGGAAAAAGGAAAACATGATGAGTTCTTGCATTACTTGGAAACTAGACTGAATCATAAAAGAATTAATAATCCTGGGAGATTTTAATTACCCAGACATTAATTGTCATCAGTTAACCTCAAATAGTTGCAACTCATGTAAGTTTGTAGATATATCACCATTTCAAGAGTTAACTCAGTTGATACAGAATGATACCAGAAAAGACAGACCTTGGGATTCGTAAAGGTTCCATGCAAGAATAAGTCTATTCTTGCATGGAGCAGATCGTGCCCATGCAGAACAGCAGTGTGCCTTGCATATTCATGAAGGCATGCTGCTGTATAACCTGCATTGGCACGGCCCATGAACAAGTGCAGGGGGCATGTCTGAGCAGTGCTCGCACAGTAAACACACCCCTTGCAATCAGGAAATGCTGTATGGCATTTTGAAAAAAAAATGGTGTCCATGGACACTGTTAGCATACTTCCCATCTAAACGGATATTCGCAGAATGTCCAGATTTGTGCCTCATATGCTAGGTGTCTCCCTCCTACTGTCCTGGCAAAGAGCTGAGGCTCAAAGTCATTAAACAATGACAAACATTTGAGTCTAAGACTCCACATCCTTCAAATATGTCATGCTAATGCAAAACCTATTATTCTATCAACTTTCTAAATTTGCAAGAGCAATATTTAAAATCTGTCCCTCTTTGTCCCCCCATCATGTTAGGCTTTGTTCAGATTTTATGCTCTAAGGAGTGGAGAGGTATGACTGTTAGCAATGTGCATATCCCTAAACTAAGAAAAATAAAACAAATAATTTTTTTTCCTGTCCCCACTAAAGTTTAAGTGTAGCTGAGCGAGTGTGCATGTCACGCAGCTGTGTGCAGCATAGCTTAAACATCCAAAGGAGCTAAATAGAAATATACAGCCAAACTAGCCAAAGTGAGATAGTGTAGTGGTTAGAGCTTTTGCCTTATATGCAGACATTCACCGTTTGAGCCCCAATGCAGTCCATTCATTTTTATATGTGAAAGCAGCACTAAAAATATTTTTATAAATAGGTAGTAAATAATATATATTTGTTAACCAGGGTAGTGTAGCAGGTCTAAATGTGAGGTGTCAGTGTAGTAAAGATGTGAAACCCCATATAAACACAAGTGTCCCATACAGTATAGCTACACAAGAATATAATGTAAGAAAAGCACATTAGGGGGATGTTATAGAAGGTAAACATACATATCATAATATATCATAGTATGTCATTAATGAGGAATCAACCCCACAATCCTGATAGTCCATAAAATGAAAGCTGAACAATGCTAAATTGTGTTCAGCTATGCTTAGCTGGTGTAAGCATTGCTTAAATCTAAATGCTTACCAATAATTAGCATAGCTAAGCAGATATGTGTACTGGTAAGCAGTGCTTAGCATCTACCCCTTTAAGCAATGCTTATCTTAGCTAAACGGGTTTGCCCATCACTTAGCACAGCATATTCAAAATCATCCAATCATGGCAAAGGATGGGAATCTAGCCCTATTTAAACCCCACAGGTGGGAATACAACCATAACCAGTTGTAGCTGATCACTGCAGGCACTATGGCTGGTGTTGGTGAGGGTGTGTGCTTTCGGGTGCAGCGTTGGGGCATTCCGGAGTCCAGGGTCATGGTTGGACTCCTCATAAAAGACCATGAAGGGAGACTGCTGCAGGACCAGTACCAGGGCTCCCAATACAAAGTGGAGGCCTGGGACTGTCTTGCTCGTGACCTCACCAGTGCTACTGGTATCCCTCGGACTGATGAGCAGGTCCGGCACCATTATGCTGACCTGAAGAGTAGGAAGAGGGACGTCTTGGACCAGTGGATTCAAGATGCTTATGCACAGAATGTCCCAGAAGTGTGTAAGTATCAATATCAATTATTGTGTGACAAAGTCCAGCCGAAGTATGAGATGGATAGGTATGCACAAATGTTTTGCTCTCTCCTGTACAACTGCAGATGAGAGGGCTGCGAACGTGAACACCCACGCCAGCAGGCTGCTAAGGCTGTGTTGTAAGGCTGGTGAGTACAAATATAGCTTGCAGTAGTCAGGACAAATAAATAAAAAGGCTGCCAGTAGTTAGAAATGTGTATTGTTTGTACTGAATAAATGAGACATTAGCAGAGTAATAGTGAGATACAGGATATATATCAATAAAAGTGCCAGTACCTGTCAATAAAGCTCAAAACCCTAGACTGTTGTGTTTACTTAGGTATGTGGTAGTATGAATCTAGATGTGTACAGGTTCTGCACAGCAGCTATGGCTCTTACAGCATTAATTAACTGAGGCTCATCTGACAACAATTGTGGAGTTGTAAAACAGATTAACTATAAGAAATGTTTCATGCACCAAGATCTGATGCCTGAATAGTAATGTTGTGTTAACCATTGTTTTCCATACTGTAATAAGTCAAGGTATGAATACACAGTATAAGGACTATCTGCCATGCATGAATGTCAGAATTACAAGGCAGATTGCCCAAACAAGAGAGTATTATACAGAAAAAGGCAAGAAAGAAACAGCAGTTCCTCTATAGCTCATTGTGATGAAACACAACCTTGTTGTCCCTTTTTGCACAAACAGGCATGGTTCAAATCCCGGGAGCGGTATTAAGCTGTATGCATAATCTCACCCAAGAATATGTGAATATGTATAGAAACAGTCAGGTATTGTTAACAGAAATTTCCTCCACAGGTCCGCCAGGTAAGAAAAAGTATAAATAAGCTGTAAGAAGGCTCTAATTATACACTGTGTACAAACATACCACTGCCCAACTCAAGGCCATAGGTCAATGTAAAGTGAGATAATACCTGGAGAGTAATGATTAGAGCAATGATCATTAAAGTTGTGAGCAATTGAATCCTATGCAGTTGTTAACTGACATCTCTCTCTCCCCCACCCTATCTGCACCAGTAATCTAAACACATAAATCAATGGGCATGTTTTTCACCAAACCAACTGTTGAGATATGTGTCCTATTGTTCTACAAATATTTAAACATTTGATTATTAAAGTTCCCTTTTCAAATACTATCATTGGTGGCCTGTTGCTATCAGTGTAACCTGCATGCTGTTATTTGCCCACTGTGGTTCCATATATGCATGTGTTCTGTTTGCTATGCAACTGTTTCAAATCTGTTGTTTTGGGTTAAAGGGAACACCCGTGTATGCTGTTATAACTAATCCTGGAATGTAGAAGGGGTTGGGAGGGTGGCCTAATGGACAAGGTGTTTGCCTTACAAACACAAGGTACAGGGTTTGAGTCTCACAAAGGATAATTGGCTAGGCTTAAAATGGCTCGCAAAGGGCAGTTAGCTTAGTATGAACCTATGTGTTGTTCATGACTAACCAACATAAGTTGTAAAACCTTAACACCATAGCACATCTGGGAAGGCCGATCCCAGCAGATCTGCCTGTCCTGCCTCAATTGGCCATGGCACTGGGACCCAGCCCATCTGGGACCCAACCCAGGGCCTCCTTGTCTGCGGTCCTGCACCACCTTTGGGTGGAACTGCCTCAGTGGATGGGGCCCATCCCCCCAGGAGAGTGGGAACACCCCCCCCAGGGGAGTGGAAACAGACAGGACACTGTCACCCATAGTCAGGTCCGGGGATTGGTACGTAGTGAGCTTTGAAAGGAGTTCAGAAATCAGCTATGCCAGCTTGAGGGCCATGCAGTGCATCTTGGGGGTCAGCCTGCCCCTTCTGGTCAACCCCCAGCACAGCCACCTTTGGGGCCGTGAAGGTGCAGTGGTGACTGCCCATCAGTGGGGACCTCAGTTCCACTGTATCCATTTGGAGGCTTGTTGGGCATCCAATTCCCAACCACCCTCCCCGTCCAAGGTGTTTACCTCCGACGTGTCATATACCCTGTCTGCTCTCTTGTCTGTCTTCCTACCCAACCTACCTCCCCAAATATACCTACTATCCTTCCCCAACATCCCACTCTCACCATAAAAAAAACTCAAATTCACCTCCAAATTCTGTACAAATGCACAGCTGTTGCTGTATCAAAAATGGGCAGCTATGGACCTTCCCTACACCCATCCTGCACATCCCTAGCTATTTTTCATATTGTTTTTCCCTCTGTATGCCTTTCTATCACCCCTTTTTTTCTTTTCTTTTAAAGAAATTAACATGGTGGTAAGTGGGAGTAAGCGACTTTGAACAACGCTAAGAGATGCCTACACAGATTAAGCAGATTTACATTTAATCATGTGTTGGCATCACTTACCATCGTGTAAACCCATGCAAACCCACATACAACTGCTTAAAACTGCCTTAATCACTCTGTCTCCATCAGCCACTGTTTTTCCAGCAACAAAATAATCAGCCCTGCCAAGTCTTCAACCCAGGAACCTGTAGACCATAGTCAGAGCAATGTACCACTACACTACCTAAGCTGTAGGATTTTTGGCTGCTTTTTCAAATATATCATTAAGTACAGGCATTGACTAGTAGTGAAAAATACTGTGGAAGCAGTCATGTTTTTATATATAAATATGCACACATAAGATATGTATGGTGAGAGAAATATGATAAAGTATATACAACTATTTATAGAGATATACATATAAAATATATATGTAAAATATATACATATGAATATATATATATATATATATACATATAAAAAGGATGTATAAAAAAAAATATATATATATATATATATATATATATATATATATATATATATATATATATATATATATATATATATATATATGCTCATAACATGTAGTGGAGTCATCAAACCAAAGAAATTACGTGTACCACTGCAAACCAAACTAATAAAAACCACACAGGAGCTTCCCGAGGTCAATGAAGGCAAGTTAACAGCAAAATAGCATAAACACAACTTTATTTCCGCTTTCGTCAGAACCTGACTTCTTCAGAAACATAATAACAATTAAGTAAAAATACAAGTATTAAATACACTCAATTTTGGCACCAAATGCTCAATTCATTATCCAATTAAAAACTGTTATTGTAAAATTTCACTTGATGATCACTTTCTTTAAAAAGAAAAAAACAAAAAAAACAAGTGTCTATTTGTGTACGTAGGTGCATGGACAATAAAAATAATAATAATAAGATACTAATGATATATATATATATATATATATATATATATATATATATATATATATATATATACATATATTAATTAATATACATTAGTATCACAGAAATCTACTATACATAATATCTGCATTAACATTCATTAATTTTTACTAACTCATAAAGTCCAATGCTTTAAAAAACACTTTACATTTATTCATTCATTTAACCCCAGCTTTTTATCAGTATCAAGTGCTATTTGCCACAAGGTTTCTCTCTGCTCAAGAAAATTCTTGAAATCAGCCCCTCTCAAATTCTTGTTGCCTACTTCCAAAATAGAGAACAACATTTGTTTACATTTATTGCATTCCAAGGAGTGCTTGAATAAGGCATTGTTGCAATCCTTACTCCTAATACCATAAATGTGTTCCCTGATACGATCTCTTAAGAGACGTGTGGTCATTCCTACATAGAAGGCATCACAGCCACTACACACTACTATATAAATGACTCCTTCAGTTTTGCAAGTCAAATATCCTGGAACCTTAAAAGTATGTTCGATGTGACAATGCAATATAAGGACCCTCCATTATATACCTGCAAAAATTACATTTTCCGCATTTGTACATCCTGGTCCTATGACTAAACTTTGCCACTAGAAATATTATTAGAGCGATCATTCTCTACCAATTTTTTAATATTAACCTGATTCCTATAAACAAAATTATGTTTTGTGCCCAACACCTTGATTAATTCATTGTTTCCTTCCAATATTTTCCAATTCCTTTGAACAATTTCTGTAATTGCTGGGCAATCCACTGTCATATTCAAAGTAAGTGTTGCCCCAACTTGTTTCTTTATGTTAGTTTTCCCATTGGCCAATGTAACCCATAAAATGGGAGGGTATAACGAAACTCTCTTTTCAAAAATATCTCTCTGTAATTGATTTAAGTATTCACCATCATATCCCCTAGTCAGGAACATATGAGTAATCAAATGGAACTCATCTAGAAGTTCCAAATCATCCGTAGTCATCCGACTAGCTCGGATGTATTGTCCCTTAGGTATATTTTTCTTTATAAATGAAGGATGATTACTCTTATTGTGCAAATAACCATTCATAATGGTCTCTGTTCTATAAATCCTACTTTGAAACAAGTTCAGTTCAGATTCCCATCTTAAAGTCACATCAAGAAAGTTCACTGTATGCCCACTTGCCCCTTTTGTAAATTTCAAATAATTTGATACTGAATTCATGTCAGCGACAAGCTCTTCCGCTACTTTTTCAGTCCCTTCCAAAATAAAAAACAAATCATCAACAAATCAAGAATAAAATAAAATTTGATATTTAACTTTCAGCTTAGTCAAAATTGTGGCCTCCCAAAAGGCCATAACTGTTCTGGCATAAGAGGGTGCGGCTGGCAACCCCATCACAACACCCTTCAATTGTCTGTAATAAACTTGATTGAATAAAAATAAATTGTTACTAAGTATAACCTCTATCAAACTGCAAACAAAATTAACTTCTGAATTACCCATCCTAGTGTTGCAGGACAGAAAACGTCTAACTGCCTCAACTCCCTCAGAATGACGGATACAGGTAAATAAAGATACCACATCCACTGTAAGGACAATATGTTTGTTGATGTCATAGCAAAACCCAGAAAAAAAATCCTTAATTTAGCCAAAAAATCCCAAGAATCTTGGATATACGATGGTAAATGCTGCACTAATGGGTTCAAAATAAAGTCAACCACTAAGGCCATATCCTCAGTAATGGAATGGGGGGAGGAAATGATTGGTCTGAAAGGTGGATTCCTGAGGTTTTCATGAACCTTAGGAATACCAAATAAAACACCTGTCTTGGGCTTGTCAATGAAACAAAAGTTGTACATATCAAAATCAATATCACCATTCATAAGTGCATCGTACAAAAAATATTGAATGTATTGGTAGCTTCGGGTAATTTCTTCGTTATCTACCTTTTCATATTCTTCTGAATTATTTAACAACTCTAGCATACCATTTTGATACTGTTCAATGTTCATAATGACAACATTTCCCCCCTTGTCACTTTCCATAAATCATAAATTTTCAATACTTCTTAGTTGTTTCAATGCTTTACGTTCTTTAAAAGATAAATTGTTAAACCACTTATTTTTACTGTTTAAACAGCCCTTTAAATCTTGTAAACAGAATTTCTCAAACACATTAATGGTGGAATTTAAAGCAGGTGTGTAACAAGAAAGTTTGACAAAACATTTTAAGTCACATTTATCGTCCTTGAAGAAATATTCTAAGTTCAACCACCGAGTAAACATTTTAAAATTTACTACTGTTCTTTTGTAGTCCGCCCTTCTAGTAGGGACAAAATTAAAGCATACTTCAAAACCTACATTTGTTCATCAGTTAGCACAACATTAGATAGATTAATAATATCAAAGTTGTCGCTGTGATACCTTAGAATTCGTCGACCGAGGAACTGGATATCGTCTGTCCTCTTGTTCTCATCTGTCTCGTCTTCGGCACTTTTTTCTCCTTCCTGGAAACTAAAAACCTTTTGGCTTAGCCCCAATGTTGTCATTCACTTCAACTGAATTAACAGTTGGTTCACCAGAGTTGTTTAATTTCTCCAAGTTGTTATCGCCTTCATTCCTCTTTGAAGGCGACCTCACTTTGGTATCAGAAAAAAAACTTTGTCATGAGAGACGGTTGTTTTGATTGGCTGACATTACGAAAATTCTGCTGACCAAACCGGCCCTTCTTAAAGGCACCCTTTGAATAATGTTGTTGGTTAGGGAGATTAGGAAGTTCATTTGAAAACTTCTTTTTACCAACAGAGGTAGAGACAAAGGATTCATAAGCATTTTTTTCATCATAAGCGGTGACATCGCTTAGTAATTTATTATGCTTACGAGCCACAACCTAATTTTCATGCTGCTCAGCTTCTTTGAAAATCTGCTCATAAATGCCCTCAAGAATAAAGTCTACAGACAAATTGCAGACCTCCTCATCAACACTAGCAATCTCTTCCTTTAAAGCTGTCACCTTAGAATTGTTATGCCCCATTAACATTTGCAACAGCTGGAGTCCAGCAGTTTTAAAAAATGCAGTTAGTTCATCAAAAAATGGGTCTGTTATAGTAACCCCAATGGGACATTCAAAAAGTCTTAGTCCTTTGGGTACTATGGGCAGCTCTATACATCTTTCAAAGTATCTGTTCTCTAAATCTAGGGAACAATACTTCTTTAGAAGCTTGCATAATTTGTCAAATTTGCCTCTATATTCTTCTATTCTCACCTTGGTGACCTTATAATCTGCCTTCACAACAGGATCATATTGATTCTCCAAAATGGAGCATATATTTTGATACTGGACTGCCTCAGTGTTGTCCCGGGCCAACGCTCCAAAATCATCTCTGCCCACTCTTCTTCTCTTGCTTCACTGCTGCCGGCTTCCACTACCGTCACCTGTTCGTCTTCGGAACTAAGCATCACATCCATTTGGCCCCTTTGCTTGTTAAGCAACAGGTTAAACTCTTTTGAATGTCACTCATAGAGGCTACCAAAATCCGTAGTAAGCCTGTATCACTTGTAGAGGGAGTAGGATGAATAGTTAGATCCAATAAAGAATCATGGTTAACTGCCTCGGCCATTGGAACCACATAAAAAGAGTTACCAAACCAAATAAATTACATGTACCACTGCAAATCAAACTAATAAAAACTGCTCAGGAGGTTCCCGAGGTCAATGAAGGCAAGTTAACAGCAAAATAGTGTAAACACAACTTTGTTTCCGCTTTCGTCAGAAAAAACAACAGCAAGCAGGATAGAACCACCTACACTTGCAAAAAAAAAAAGTTATGTCAAACAAGTAAGCATGTAATGGACTGCAGTAGGGGGTATGTAATAACGGGAAATAGGAAGTTTCACATATATGTCTCAACAAGACTTGCTGTACTGATATATTGCTGCTCAGAACCTATGGCCATAACATCTGTGTCTGTATGCAATGACATGAAATACATCTCAGGCCCTTGAGTCACCCCAGCAAAAGATGGCTCACATATGACTACTACTGGAGTGTGTTGAACAATACTGAATGTGACACTGCTATGCCAGCTACTGGGATGGCACACATATCCATATGTTACATGTGAATACAGCTATGATATACGTTTGTATCAGAAATGTGTGGGACCTATACAGGCTATCTGTATAGTGAAATACTGTTGCAGTTGTGTGTGTTGACCTGCATGAGATATACTGAGCTCATACCATTCAACTGTCCAGTGTTATGCACACTGACCATATATGTGCCTCATATTTGTAGTTATTTACTGAAAGAGTTGTGTTATGTCTAGCAAATAATTTGAAACCTGTAAACACTGACATTACAACATCTCCTCCTCTTTCTGTCAGCTGTTCCTGTTAGGAGTCACCACAGCAGATCATCTGTCTCCATGTCTTCCAGTCCTCTGCATCTTGCTGTGTCGCACCAACCACCAGCATGTCAGCTATCACCACATCCATACACCTTATCCTATGCCTTCCTCTTTTTCCTCTTAAATGGCAGCCTCATCCTCTCCCAAATATACTAAGCATACCTCCTCATCACATGTCCACACCAACATAATCATGCCACTCTCTGGCTTTGTCCCCAAGCTGTCCAACCTGGCCTGACCCCCTAACATACATATTCCTAATCCTGTCCACCCTCATCACACCCAGTGCAAATCTTAACATCATTAGCTCTGCTATGTCCAGCTCTGACTCCTGCCCTTTTTTCATTGCCAGTGTCTACAATCCATACAACATACCTTGTCTCACTACCCTCTTGTAGACCTTACCTATCACTCTTAATGATAATCACCTGTCACAAATCTCCCCTGACACTCTTCTACACTAACCGCATCCTGCCCGTACTCTCTTCTCCACCTCTCCCCCACACGTGCCATTACTCTGAACAGTTGTACCCAAGTATTTTCTACCCGCCTCTGATACACACAGCCATACTCCCCTTACATCTGGTCTCTGGCATACACAATATATCCACCTTTCCTCTGTCCATCATATCAGTTAGCTCTGTCCCCATACCAGTCATACTTGCAATGTTAAAAGTTCCTACCATCACTACCACACTCCTAGCCTTTATCCTCTCTGCCTGCCATATTAGTGTCGGACATCTTCCAGGGTATGTCTGTGAATGCAATGGCTACTGTACTATCAAATGACATGTGTGTTACAGGAATATGATGAAAGTGTCACTAATCATGTACCAGAGCCCACCATGTATGTGCGGCGTCCTCCAGATGTCCTGTCCTAACAGGTTGACAGTAATGACTGGGCAGCAAGAGTGTAATTACAGTGTGTCATACTGAAATAGAACTGAAATGTATAGCAGGTGTTTCCTTGCATATGTATGTATGGGTAGGTGTACCTGGCTGCCTCATAATGACTGACATGGGAAACAAACATCAGGTAAATAAGCTGTACTTGTCATACACGTGTGTAATCTTAGTTTTTGTGCATCCAACAGAGTTACACTTCTACAGCTAATGTTTGTTGCATTGTCCTGACACAGACATGGGTACTAGAATAAGCATAAGTATCCTGTTGAAATTGGAGAGGTGTCCAACTGTGTTGTGATCGTGTGTCCATGCCTACTACAAACAGATATATGACCTCCCACATAGCTGTATGGCCTCAGCAAGACCTTACTCGTGAAGCTTGTCTTCACCAAAGTAGAGTGACCCCCTTTGCTGGACAGCAGCAATGCACAAAGCACATAATGGGATTCTATATTGACTGTACAGGGCAAAGCAGGTGTAGACACCAACTGGGTAGCATGTCAGCCTTTGTCTGTACAAATATATTAGGTCACAGGTGGTGTACTGTAAGGCTAACTATGACTACATATTGGACACATCCACTAAGGACAATCACAAGGCCATCTTCACATATGTATGAAGTCTCAGACACAACAACACAACCCATCCTGTAATGGTGGTTGATCACACCATATACACACACACATACACCATAGCCACAGCCAACCTGCTGCAGACAGGTGTAGGGCAAACATCACCCCCTGGCTCACCATCAGTATAGGTGGATATGCACAGTGCATGCACCCCTCCCCTCATCATCATGGACCAAGTGCAGACTGCCTAATCAAGGTTAACAAAAGCAGGTCCCCTTGGGGCTTGAAAACAGTCCTGTCTGCATCCTACATGAACCCAGCCATATCCTTCAAGCTCCATTAAACACTGTATGCAAGCAAAGCTTGAGCACCATTGACATCCCATCCACAAGGAACACGGCCACTGTCAACCCTCTACACAAACGTGAATGATGAATGGGGGTTTATGCAATGTACTGGCCCTCACTTGGGGGTACATGACACATCAGGACCAGGAGTACAGTGCATGTTCATACAGTGCTGCTAGGTACAGGGGTATGATGTGCATGTAAGTGGTGGGTAATGATAGGCAATGTTCATGTGCTGGCCCTGTAAAGAACCCTGGGCAATGTCAGAGGTCCTGTGATGTGTTTCCCTGTTTATGTCTTTCAGGTGCCATGCAAAGGCAACCATGTTACACTGCTGAGGAGACAGCGGCCATCATAGAGGCTGTGATTGCACAGTACTCCATCCTTTTTGGCTGTAGCTGGCAAAATCTGCAGGAGTGGACTGCCCTGTGGGATGAGCTAGTCCACAGAGTGATCATCTTGGGCCACCATGGATGAACTTATGATCAGTCAGGCATAGAGTGATTGACCTGATGTGTAGAGCCTGGCAAAGGCCTGCTGCAGTTGTGAGGGACTATACTACTACTGGTGGGGGTCTGGCCACACAGGCCCCACTTATGGCAATGGAGGAGCACCTTGCCAACCTTGGGGTAGCCCACACAAAGCCTCAAACACTGGAAACACCAATCGTGGAGGTGGGTGCCGCTCAGAAAACAGGTGAGGAGCATCCAGGTAAGGCTAAAGTGCACAGCAATGTAATGAGGTAGCTGTTAAACTGTCTTGCATAGAGTCTCCAGATGCATATGTAAGTGGATTAGTGGGTGAGGTTTAGTAATTCACACAAGTGCACATATATGGTGAAGGACAGCAAACTGTGTAATACTGTAGTGTTGAAGTAAACCTCTGGGTACAGGACACAGCATCAGTCAACAATAATACATGATTTTATTTATTATGACTGTAAATGGCCAAAATGAGTGAGACAATTAAAGTCTCTGAATGGTCAGAGATGAAAGCGCTTGATACTACTTTCTTATTTTAAATGTCTTACTCATTTTGGCCATTTGCAGTCATAATAAATACAATCAGTTATTATTGTTGACTATTGCCATGCCCTGTATCCTGACGTTTACTTCAGATCTGGCTTATTTTTCAGTTTTATATTCTTAATATCATAGTGTGTACTGTACCTGTGCAGAAACGTAGCATTCATCTTGTACCAATGCCAAATGTGAATCTGCTGACAATACCTCTCCCACACAACTGCACAGGTAGCTCTGGTCAGCACATGGGACAGCAGCTTGAAGCCGGTAAGTATGGGATTTTCCTGTTGTGAATCACCAATACTCCAGGCATGTTAAGGTCACGCATGTGACCATACACACAATTGTGACACTCGGCCATATGGCAGTATCTGCATGTTCACTTGTGGTGGTGTTTACTGCATTGCATCACGATGGTCAACACAGGGGCCTATTTGCAGGAGATGTGACATATTTGTAGCATACCTCACAACCTGTCATTGCAGGACATCTGGACAAAGACTGACAAAATTGGTAGACGAAGTCCCAAAACTAGGGTCATATTGTGTAAAATAGTGTTATACAGTGCATATAAATGGTGTACATACCTGTTAGAATGTCAGGTATTTGTGATAGCGTTCGACACAATTCCTCACTCGGGTATTATAGAAAAACTCACCAGCCTGAACATAAACCCCTACGTCCCAAGATGGGTTGCCAACTGGCTTACAGACAGAACTCACACGATAAGAATAGCAGGCTCCAGGTCCGACTCTAAACCAGTCACAAGTGGTGTCCTATAAGGCTCGGTTCTGGGACCCCTACTGTTCGGCATATATTTCTCAGAAGTACAGGCAAACACAGGAGGACTATGGCTAACCAAGTTCATCGATGACTGCAAACTGGGAGCCATAACTGACTCTCTGGCTGACACAGATATCCTTCAAAAAGGCCTTACTGAGACAGACACCTGGTGTCAAAGTCATGGCCTCAAGCTAAATGCCAAAAAATGCATAGTCATCCCATTTGGGAAAAACAAAACACCCACAAATTACCACATAGGCGGCAGCCCCCTTAATACAGAAGAGGTAATAAGAGATCTGGGGACCCAGGTAGATAGTAATCTCTCCTTTGACAATCATATTGTCAAAGTAGTTAGGAAATCCTTCTATGTGGCCCATCTAATTACTAAAGGGTTCGCATCTAGAAATAAAGAGGTTATAGTGCCCTCTACTCATCATTCATCAGACCCATCATAGAGTACAATGCCCCATTTGGGATGTACTTCACAAGACACTTCCAACAGCTGGAAAGACCACAAAAGCACCTCACCAAGAGGATTACTGGCCTCAAACATATGTCCTATGCAGCCCGACTGAAAAAACTCCAGCTGTACTCAGTGGCATATCGCTTACTCAGAGGTGATCTCTGCCTGACCTACAAAGCCATGTCCAACTCAAAATTGATGGACATACTCCACCTAAAGAAATCCAAGTCACTGCGAGCCATGCGCTCTAGTGAGCTAAACCTCACCACAACAATAAATAGAACATGCTGAAGGGATAGATTCCTGTCACAGAGACTCCCCATGCTTTGGAACAAAATTCCTAACTACATTAGGGAGAGCCCCTCACTAACACTCTTCAAGAGTAGCCTTGATGAGTGGATGGGTAACAGAAAATACACCCCTGGGATCACTTCATTGGCTCTGCTTGACAGAGGCTCAGTTAATTAATCAATGGGGCGGCGAAAGCCGACACACTCTGGCTAGGCTTAAAAATGCCCTCAGGCAGATAGCCTAGTACCTACCTATGAACCTATATACAATAATGAGAGCACAACAGACAATTTCAAAATCTAGCCAACCTTTCATGTGACCTATAACCTGTACAATTAAATTGTAAAGCAAACAAAGCTGTTAGGGGAACGATTATGACACATAACAATCGTACAACAACCTAGATGCATATGTGTGCACAGGCTGAAGCTAATACTGTGTTGATGCAGCTTTCGATATAACTATAGCAGTACATCTTATTGGGTACACACCTGCCTTCAATTACAGAGACTCTTTGATTAACAGCAAATAATGGTCAGCTGTCCTACCAGAATTATCCTAACATATACCCAGTTGCTACTACAACAACAGTCATGGTATGCATACAGCTGATGAGGCTACTAAGTGATGACATTTCTGAGATGTATCAGCCTGGAGAAGGGTACCAAAACATTTCCACAGCATTGCATATACCATGGACACAGTGCAGACAGTCGTCAAAAGGTGATGAAAATATGGGGCTACATTGACAATGTGAAGGAGTGGACATCCCTCCAAATTCTATGAGAATACTTCACCACAACTGGCCAGGGAGGCTGCCAGGAGCCCTACAGCAAAAGTGAAGGAGTAGCAGGAATCTCTGGCAAGTACTGGATGTGTACTACATGTGACAACAATCTTCCGTGGTCTCCATATATCTTGACTATAGGGTAGGGTTGGTGGATGGCAGCAGTTCCTCACAACAAACAATATCCAGGCCTGGATAAAATGTGAAAACAATACATCAGGTCTTCAAAGAGCAAGTTGTAAAATGTGTTATGGTCATACGGGATCAAGGTAGAACTCTTTGGCCACAATCCTGACAGGTTTGTCTGGCACAATAACACCACTGCACATCACCTGAAAAACACCACCACCACGGTGAAGCATGGTGATGGATGTGTCCTGCTTTGAGGTTGCTGTTCATATGCTGTAACTTGGGCTGTAGCCAAGTAGGACAGGATTATGAACAGGTCCAAACACTGTCCCTTGTGGCTCCAATCCTTCTGGTGTTTGCCACATAGCTGTGGATGGAGAGCGATCCCACCTTTCCACACAACAATGGCCCAAACCATACATCCAAATAAACAAAAGGATGGCTTCACCAGAACACATATGACATCCTGCACTGGTCCAGCTAGAGCCCACACCTACATTCAATACAAAATATGCAGGGTGACCTGAAGAGGGCAATGTGCAGAAGAAGCACTTGCAATCTGACAGAGTTGGAGGTGTCTTGCAAAGGAGAGTGTGCAAACATTGACAAGTCAAGATGTGCCATGCTGATGGACACCTTCCCAAGAGGACTGAATGCTGTGATTAAATCAAAAGGTACTTTAACAGAGGATTACTTTAAAGGTGTGCACACTCATGCAACCAGCCTGTTGTACCTATTTAATTTACCATATATTACCCATAACTGATGTGTATGTTCTTAAGTCGGATTGTACAGGTTATATGTCATATGAAATGAGGGAAATGTTATGACCTGATTTCTCTGGTCTCATGTGATATATCACAAAATACTCGCATGCTAACAGGGATGTGTACACTGACTATATCCCCTGTAAGCTTGGGAAGTCATTTGAGTAACTGGCTTTGTTTTGACATACATGTACTGCAGGTTATGCAGTCTGCCCCTCAAATTACGACATTAATTAGTGGCACCAATCCACAGGTCATCCCAGTAATGTATCAGACAAACATAGGAGTTATGAGGAACAGACCAAACATATAAGCCACACATCTAGACATTCAGCAAAACTCTATACAGTTGGGAGGTATATTCTGTAGGAGTTGCCACAGTGCTATACAGGTGAACAGCAATAATGTTTACATGGGTGCAGTGTGCGCTAGGTGAAGGCCCATCACCTACTAACACCACTCACGTATCCCAGAGGTATATATTAGCAGTAACAGTACATGGAAAGGGCTGCACTGCATGATGCTAAGGGTCTGTCCAGAGTGTGTATGTTATTATCTGACTGTGTGTCGTGAATGTCACCAGTTGGCTAATGTAAGGCCTGTGTAATGCCCTTGAGGCACCTTACATGCATGTGTGTGTGTGTGTGTGTGTGTGTGTGTGTGTGTGTGTGTGTGTGTGTGTGTGTGTGTGTGTGTGTCTGTGTGTGTAATAGCAAACTGTATAGTACAGGTAGTAATTTACATATCTTGTCTGTTCCTCACAGGTGGACATGCTGGCAACAGTCCCTCCTGCACCAGTTCTGATGTCAGTGTCTCTGCAGACCCTGACCATGATGATGTTCCTATGGAGGCACAGGTGGGGTTGTCAGGGGCTGAATCTGTGCCATTGGTTGGCATTTTACTGTTGCCAAACCCATCCCCGCACACAGTCACAATGCCCACACATACCCCATCACCAGTGGCCACAGATAATGGACAGTTGGCAGGTGGTGGCATGGAACAGGCTAGTGTGGTGACTATGGCAAGTGAGGGTGCAGGCACTAACCACAGTCTGAGTGCTGGCAAGGTCACACACAGGCAGATGGGCAGGGGTGCTTGGAGGAAGATTGCAGCCCATCATGCCACAGCAGCAGTCACCAGATGCATGTTTCGGGCCATCATGGTGGCACAGGCATGTACTGAATGTAACACCAGGCATATATGCAGAGTCATGGATGAGCGCATCCCTGGTGTCCATGGCGATATTTGTGAACTCACTGTGGCCATCCATGAGCGTAATGAGATCATGGATAGATAGTGGCGGGAGACCTTAGCACTCCTCCACAGTGGAATATCTGTGCTTGAGCATTTGACAGGGAATGGCCAGCTTCCACATGGATGTAGGTCAGCACCACAACCAGCTGAGGGTCTACATGCCCATGCACCATCACGTTCCCACAGTGGCAGTACCACCAGCTCTACTGAAGGGGATGTGCTGTCCACACCATGATGCAGCAGGCCATGAGCACATGGTCCAGGCCATTCCCAACAGGGATGCAGATCCAGCAGATAGCAGTCACCATTGGGGAGTAGCACTGCATCTAGACTTGGCCTTGGTGGTGCCAGGGAGACCCCTGGCAGGACCAGTTTCCGTGCTCATGGCAGGAGATGGTGAACTCTACACCCTGCCATGTACAGCCCACAGCTGTCCACAATACCCCAATGTAGGGTGACCACATACCATGACTGTGTGCATACAAATACACACGCATCACCATCAGACAAATCACCTCCACAGACACACACCACACCTGCACACCCCATTTAATGAACACCACCCAAACACACACACACAAGATGTTAGCCGTATGGCTCAGCCTAGGCCTCTGGCAGACCCACACAACACCCTGTGCATATAATGATACCTGTGCCACATCCCTGCCATCCATACCATTGATGCAGAGACATGCTGATATGGGTCTGATTCACAGGGTAACTTTAGTACAGTGTTGCTAATTAATGCTGTGTAATGTGCTGTCATTTGACATTTATAATGGGTACACATCAGAGTGTGTGTACTTTTTCAGCCATGATGCATTATTAGTGTTAGTAACACTATGTGAATTCTGTTTGTGTTCCAGGTGTCTGTGTATCAGCAGGATGTGGCCCTGCAGACATCACCAATGAAGGGTATGGCAGTGTGGTAATACAATAGCCATGTCATAGTCAAGGTACAGCTATATCTGCACATATTTCCCAGGTCTGTGTAACAGTTATTGCATGTTCCTCGCAGCTTATAGGGCTGAGGGGGTTGTAGATAAGTCTATGGTGGTTGACATCAGCTCTTGTAGAGTGAACAATGGTAAGTGTCATGTGTGGAACACACCTCAGATTGCAAACGCCCACAACCTCAGTGGATATTGTGTTGACCATACACACAGAGAATACTGTTCACAAAGACACACACACACACACACACACACACACACACACACACACACACACACACACACACACACACAACACACACATACACACACACGCACAGGATCACAGTTGCCAGTGTTGTGTTTGGAGGCCTTAGCCATCAAGTTGTGGCATCACACTATTATGCGGTTATTGCAGGTGGCATAGGACTACTAGTGTGATGAGTGTTACAAGGTATCTGAAAGGTGAATCACATCACATGGCCTTGTGAGGTATGGCAATGATGGGTGTACTGGGTGTGAGAGTACTCATAATAGTGTCACATACAAGTCTACACACTCACAAACACTGCTATACACATCACTGCAAACACACACACACACACACACACACACACACACACACACACACACTTGCCAGTACTGACATTAGCAGCCAACCTATCTTGTTATTCATGCCATATTGTTCCATGGGGATTATAGGGTTGAAGAGTGTCTACAGCTACCACTACAGTTGATGTAAACAGTGGACCTCGTACAGTAAACCTAGTAATATGTACTGTGAGTACCATGGCATAAAATATGAAACCCTGGCCATCCAATGGATGTTGTTCTCACACAAACACACAAGATACTCTTCACATACACACACACACACACACACACACACACACACACACACACACACACACACACACACACACATTTGTCAGGACTGACCTTAGAACCCCTACCTATCTATTTATTGCTACTACATTGTTACGCATTTATCACACTCACCACAGAGGTTATGGGGCTGACACTTGTCCAAAGGTACTTCTAAGGTGAGAGACATCACTAGGCTTTGCAAATTATGACAATGGGTGATGTACTGGGTGAGAGAGGCCACAAAATACTGTAACCTACACATATACACACTTACACATAAAAATACACACACACACACACACACACACACACACACACACACACACACACACACACACACACACACACACACACACACACACACACACACACACACACACACACACACACACACATTTGCCAGGACTCATATTAGAACCCCTAGCTACGAAGTTATTGGTATTATGGTGTTATGCAGTTACTGCATACACCACAGAGCTTATAGGTTGAAAAGTGTCCCAAGGTACCTATATAGTGTATAACATAAATAGCACTTGTAAGGTGTGGTAATGGTAGTTGTACTGGGTGAGACAGGCCTCCAAGTACTTTCACCCAGATGTTTACACACTCACAAACACATTTATATACACACACACACACACACACACACACACACACACACACACACACACACACACACACACACACACACACAAATTTGACAGTACTGAGATCCATAGGTGCAAAACATCATAGGTGTTTACTAGGCAAATGGCCATGGAGGCTTTACGCATAGGAATACCCTGGCATCATGCCACCTGACAATACTCCTCAGTGTGTCTACTGAGTATAGTCACTGGTGTGATCACCAGGGTGGGTATTCTATTCCCCATCCACTCATCCTGATTTCTCTTGAAGAGGGCAAGTGATGTGCTCTGCTTGACATGTATGTGATGTCTTTTCCATAGTTTGGCCAGTCTATGGGTTGTAAACATGTCCCTCCAGCATGTCCTGTTGATTGTGAGAATGGGGTTGAGGCATGTGTGACATGTTGTGTGGACAGATTGGTTTCTTCAGATGTAGCATTCCTGACAGGATTGGGTCAGACATGGTTGTGTATGTCAGGCAGAGATCGCACCTAAGTAGCCTATATCAGACAGAGATTCATTGGAGTTGTTGGAGTCTGTCCATATGGGTCAAGTGTGTAATATCTAAGATCCTCTTTGTGAGGTACATTTGCAGCCTCTCCTGTTGTTGCAGGTGTCCAGTGGGGTATATGGCAAATGGGCCAAAGTATACATTGGCCTACTGTGGGAAGAGTACAGGGAAACACTGTCCTTTTACTTCCCGGATTCAACACCCTTAGTCAGGAGAAGTGACACATGGAAGGACTTTCAGAAGACAGTGGCACTGGGGTAGTCAACAGAGAGTTCACTGTCAACATGTATTCCCAGTTCCTTTATACCAACATCAGTGTTCAGTGGACTACCATCAATGTATTACTTTATTGGAACCATGTCGTACCCAAAGTGGATGGCGGCACATCATCTGGCACTGAGCTTATGTCTATGGTTCTGATAACAATCATAGGACTCAGAGAGGCCTTTGTGAAGGATGTCAGCCTCACATGGGGGGGTAATAATAACACCCACCTTGTAGTCATCTGCAAACATTGTCAGCCAGGGCACCTTAGTATTGGGCTGGTCCTCAAAGGTGTGGATCCCAAACATGAGGGGATCCAGGTCCACAACATGTGGGACTCAACTTATAACTGTTCATCAGTCTGACATGGAGTCCACTGCTTTCACACTGTGGGTTCTATCTGTGAGTCAGTTTGCAGGCCACATACTGATTTAGGGGTTGCTGCCTACTTGAGTGTGTTTGTGCATGATTCTTGAGTGGGGAGTGATATCCAACGATTAGATGGGCTGCCTATCTTATCTATTCCATACTATCACATAGTTATTGCACATGGAAAAATGCTTATAGGGCTGCAGAGTGTCAAAATCTCCCTCTACAATGGATGACAACTGTGGGCCTTGTAATGTGGACACTCGAACATGTACTCGGTGGGCAACAGCAAAAAGTAGCAAAACCCACCCCCAATGGATATGGCAAACACAAACACACACACACACACACACACACACACACACACACACACACACACACACACACACACTCACACACACACACACACACACACACACACTTGCAAGGACTAAGATTAGAACCCCTATCTATTTATTGCTATTACACTGTTATGCATTTATCGCATGCACCACAGAGCTTATAGGGTAAAGGCTGTCCAAAACTACTTCTAAGGTGAGGAACATTACCAGCCCTTGTAAAGTATGGCAATGGGTGATGTACTGGGTGAGAGTGGCCACAAAATACTTTAAATACACATGCACATTTGCCAGAACCAGGATTAGAGCTCCTACCAAACTAGTTATTTGTTCTATAGTATTACACAGTTATCACACACGCCGCAGAGCTTATAGAGCTGAGGGTTGATGAAAGAGACTTCTAAGGTGACTGTTATCTGCAGGACTGCTAAAGTAGGGCAATGGGGAGTGTACTGGGTTTAAATCAACCCAAAAGCTTAACGTATAAACACACACACTTTTATATTTGCCAGGACTGCGATTAGAACTCCTACCTAGCTAGTTATTTATACTATAGAATTATACAGTTATTTCATGCACCACAGAACTTATAGAGCTAAGACCTGATGAAAGGGACTTCTAAGGTGACTGATATCTGCAAGACTGCTAAAGTAGGGCAATGGGAAGTGTACTGGGTTTGAATGGACCCAAAATCTTTAACTTATAAACACACACTTTTACATTTGCCAGGACTGAGATTAGAACTCCTACCTAAATAGTTATTTGTATTATAGTACTACACAGTTATCGAACATGCCACAGAGCTTATAGGGCTGAGGCCTGATGAAAGGGGCTTGTATGGTGACAGACATCTTCAGAACTGCTAAAGTAGGGCACTGGGTTTTGAAGGCCTGTTAATTCCTAGATCCTACTGACAATTCTCTATGTGTATGAGCATGCCCAGTGTGACCTTCTTTAGTAAATGTGGGTCTCCATTCCAGGGATAGTTGTACTCCAGTCCAGTTTTTTTTGTGCTACAGCCATACCTCTCAACTTGTTGGTGCAGGATATCTGGAGATAGCCTATCAAAATGGGAGACAATGAGTGATATAGTGATTGTGACTATTTCTCTCAGTAGTGTATGGGTTGCTAGGGTTACATGGTTTGTTTTAGCAGACATCTGACATATATGACATTTGAACCAGAACACCACGACTCGCACGTACAGCATGCATGGCCAAACCAATAGTAAAAAACACAAACGGCCAGCATAAATAGTCCAACGCTTTATTGGAAGATGTAATGGAACATAAAAATGCCCCAACAATAAATCCAACCTTCAGACCGGTTTCGGCAGAGTGCCTTCTTCAGTGAATAATAAAATATGCCCAGAATCAAGCAACATACATATTTATAGCCTAAATCAGCCATAATTCACCAATGGTATGATCCAACCCCTATCTATCTAATAAATATTCATGAGAACTGAAAACCATATTGTAAATGCCCATCAGTAATGAACACAATATGTATTCAATGATATGAACAATTGTAAATACATATACCATAAATATATATATATTAATTATAATAGAAAAACTAATGAAAGTGAGCACAACATAATGCAACATAACCATACATCCATGGGCCAGATTCAATGGGGTATCCATCAACTGGATGCAGACAAAATTGACCTATACATAAAAGGTTCGAAAAAATATGTGTATATATATATATATATATATATATATATATATATATATATATATATATATATATATATATATAAAACAAAATATATTAATGTAAAAACTATTGTTAGTCCAAAAAATATATGAAAATTTGTCTAATATAATTAAGACATAATGCAATGGAGCTTACTATAGCACTGTATCTATAGAACAAAAGCTAAATGGTATTATATTCATCATAAATGATCATTCAGACCAGGAGGAAACAAGGCTCCAAGATGGATAATCCAGTATTTTTCTTTAAAACTGAGTGTGTTTTGCCATCCTTGTTGATGACTCCTATCCCCTATAATCCTGTCAATGACAGTAAACATAAACTTAGCTGAAGGATGCTTAGTTGTATGTTGGAAAAGTGCATTTGTTGGCTTTTTGTTCATTATGTTGGGACTTCTTCAGATAAATTCACAACTGATACATACACTTAATCAGCCCATTGATTACACTAACACTATTAATTCATTTCAACCTTTTCTAATTCAGCATATAGTTACATTTAAATGTGTAAAACCATTCATTTTAAAACTCTTATAACTATGAAGTAAAACTGAATAGTTCATTACATTCTAGTGCAGAATGGAATGTAATGAACTATTCAGTTTTTACTGCATAGTTATAAGAGTTTTAAACAATGGTTTTACACAGCATTTTACATGTAACTATATGAAATTGTTGAATTAGAAAAGGTTGTTAAGAATTGGTTAATTGGTTAACAGTGTTAGTAATCAATGTGCTGTATTTTAGTGTGATTGTGAATTTGTCTGAAGAAGTCCGTCATGAACCAGACGAAAAAGCTTTACTTTACTTGTCTGTTTCATTGTTGTTTTATTAAACTTTGTGAAGTCGGAAAAATTACCTCTTGAAGCCTTTTACAGCAGTGGAAAACACTCACACATACAAAGATGTGGCAGCAATGGAAACACTGGGTCTATATTAGAACACCGAACTTTTAAAATTTGGTGTTCTAATATCGAACCCATTAAATGAAAATTTAAAACATCAAACATACAGAACAGCTAATTTTTTCCTAGGAAAAAATCGCTGTTTCAAACACATACACACAACACAAGCACACCAAACAAACAGCAATCCACACACATACACCTAAACTCTTACACCTAACCCTACACTAAACTATACATACACCACTAACTATCCACTTACTTTAACCCAAACTAACCCATAGATCCGTTATCACACAGTCACCTCACCTGGTCTAACCCTAACTCAGCTACGCCTAACCCTCATGTCCACACAATGCACACTTACCTGACCCACCATAACCCTAACTCACCTAACCTGCCCTAACCCTCACGCCCACACAATTGCACACTTACCTGAACCCAACATAACATTCCACCACAGCGCTGAAAATATCAAGCAACAGAAGCGGACAACCAAATTCTTTCCCTAGGAAAAATTTGGTTTCTGTTCTTTGATAAACGGGTCAATATTTTCGAATTTTGAAAGTTCGGTGTTCTAATATAGACAAACATTCATATATACAAAGATGTGGCAACAGCGGAAACATTGACATATACAAAGATGTGCAGCAGTGAGAAACACATATACAAAATGTGGCAGCAGTGGGAAACACATATACAAAGATGTGGCAGCAGTGGGAACGCCATATATATATATATATACAACGATATGGCAGCAGTGGAAAATGCTCACTTATACAAAGATGTGGCAGCAGTGGAAAACACTCACATATACAAAGATGTGGCAGCAATGAGAAACACATATACAAGATGTGCAGCAGTGGAAAACACTCACATATGCAAAATGTGGCAGCAGTGGGAAACATTCACATATACAAAGATGTGGCAGCAGTGGAAAACAGTCACATATACAAAGATGTGGCAGCAATGGGAAACACATATACAATGATTTGCAGCAGTGGAAAACACTCACATATGCAAAATGTGGCAGCAGTGGAAACATTCACATATACAAAGATGTGGCAGCAGTGGGAAACACTCACATATACAAAAATGTGGCAGCAGTGGAAAACACAAATACAAAGATGTGGCAGCACTGGAAAATCACTTGTGGTCACAAAGAGGAGATTCTCCTGCAAATGTTGTAAATGCTATAAATAGCACAGCAGAATAAATGACTGTTGATCCTTTGGCCACAAGCAAACAGGAAGGGACCAGGCATGCTATCACTGGAAGAAAGGAGCAATAGACCAGAAAAAGAAGGGCACATACACATGCCTGATATAAGGAATCAGGATTACAGAGAGGAACATAAATATACTAACAACCGTGACCCCAATGAGTGATGCAGATTATTCTATTACAGAAATCTTGTCTTTGAAACATAGATACCAGTAGGCACAATGCTGGGGAGATGGTGACTTGGGAACTCTGAGAGTAGGAGGAGAAAGGCAGAATGGGGACCAAAAGGAAATGCTGTCAAGGAATGCAGTAATAGGAGGGGGAAGATAAACATTCTTACAGACCAGCTCTGGACAGAGGTAACACAGATGTGTGGGTGAAGAGGACACTAGCATAGTAGGTAGTAATGATGACAGAAAAGAATGGCATGTGAGGGGCTGAGGAAGCATATTTAATGGCAAGAGTAGTGATTCAAAGGAGTGTTAAGCAATGTTTATACCTTTATGCAATCCAACATTATGAGAGCTCACAACACAGTAGGATGGAAATGAGATGCCCAATCTGCATGGGTGAGCTTCATGGAACTGAAAGCCCCTGGAATGATACTGGGATGGTTGTAACCAGATCAGCTACAGTTTAAAGGTGTGAAGTGAGTTACATTATGTCAGGTACCTCATGGATAAGTATTGACTGTTAACAGATGATCCTGTGAATCAATGTTCTAGTCTATTCTCTTTAATCCTTTTTGCTATTTTGCTAAGAAAATTGGATGTGAAACTTGTAAAACAGAGGAGCTGTGATGCCAACCAAGCCAGGGGCTTACAGTTTAAAGCCAGTATACTTGAATGGTTTTGAGAGTGTATGGTATGTAAATATTACCTGCTGTAATCAAAATATTTATAGTATGCATAGGAGCTAAAACTACACTCTGAATGAGATTAAATAAGTAATAAAGTACTAAAAATACCAAAATGGTACTAAGTTCAATGATTTATCCCACTTCCCTGGATATTTTGTGGAGACTGAACTTGAAAACACCAGACAAACCTCACTCAGCCCTTGTGCTTTATCTCTCTCTCTCTCTCTCTCTCTCTCTCCTTGAAGTCTTTGCAAGACACAGGAAATGGCTACTAGCAGTGTTTAAACTGAGTCAAAGAAGACAAAGAACCAATAAGAAAGCAGCTAGAACGCCAGTCAATAATGGGTACCTCTCAGACAGCACCAAAAAACACTACTGCCCTCAGCCAGCTTATACTCAGTCTAGAAAACCAACTCCCCCTTTGCATTTACTTCTGAGTTCAAAGCTAATTTTAAGGGTTTGTGGCTGATGAAGTCTGCAGATGACTGAAAATATAGTGCTACTGTAAACTCTCCAGAGGGCACTAGGATCCTACAAGAGGAACTGTCCCAAATAAATAGTCGGTATCAAAACCATGGATTAAAACATAATGCCAAGAAATGTATAATGGTATTCTTCAGCAAGATTCCTTTGTGACTGTCATATTGACAATGCCCCTATGAAAATTGAGCTCATTGTTATAGATCTGGGAAATGTTTGTTAATGTGCTTTGGTCACCACATATTTACTATTGTAAAGAAATCCTTTTTCTTTTTCATTGCATAGCTTATATCAAAGGTGTAGCATCCAGATTAAATGATCTAATTGTTCTATTGTACTCAGCACTCATTAGGCTGATCATTGAATATAAAGTACCTATCGGATGTACCCATCAAACACTTGTCACAAATTGAATGACCACAACTCTTTCTCACTTAAACATCAAGCACCTAAATTATTAAAACTATGCAGACCATCTCAAAGCCATGTCTTTCTTCTTAGGATCATGCAGCCTATTGAGTGGTGACCTCTGCCTCACATACAGATCCTCAACAGACCCTGTTGTGTCAAACCTATTACCAATTCTCAAACTGCATGATGTCATAAACATCCAGTTAAGGGACCTAAATTTTTTGCAAATGAATAAAACATGCTGGAGGAATAGATGTACCCCAGAGAATGCCACTCTGATGGATCTGTCTTCCACTCCACGTTAATCAGAGTACTTTACTCTCTGCAAATGCAAATTTGGATGAATGGATGGGTGACTGCAAATTCACCCCAGTTTAGTAATGGCTCTCTTGGATAGAGGAAACATACAACTTCCCCAGCATATACTTGTTCAGCCCACCTTTGGATATTCAAGGGGTTCATAGGTACTTGCTATTAAGGTGTGAGGCTCTTTAGAAGCCTAGCCATATATTCCCATGAAGATTTCAGCCCTTATATTTTCAGTATGAATAACGCAGAGTAGAGCAGAGCATTTACATGTTGCCCTTATCCTTGAAGGACAACATCACTAAACCAGGGAAAATTTGCAGTTACCCATCCATTTGCCCAGATTACATAGGAATAAGGTAATCAAAGCATTTTGCTTTATGGAGAGGAAGATGATTCCAAAGAAGTGGCATTCTTTGTGATACATATGTATCCTTTCAACATGTTTTATTTATGTTGCAAAAGAGATGGAGATCTCCTGAGATGGAGTTTTTGTCCCAATTGAACTTATGAATGTACAGGAGTTCTGACAGGAGATGGTCTTTTGAAGTTCTGCATGCAAGGCAGAGATCAACCCTCAGTAGCCCATATGACAGAGGGAAGAGGAGCAAAGCTTTGCAATGGTCTATAGTTTTCATTATTTAGGCCTTTGATTTCTTTGTAAGAAAATTTTGTGGACATTCAGGCTGTGACTAATGTTTGGACTGATACATTCCAAAGAGGGTATTATATTCATAGTCCAAAATATTAGGTGTAATCCACAGGAGTGTATGGCTAGGCTTCTTAAGATCTTCTCAGATCAATAGCCTAGTAAGTATCTGTGAATCTATGAACTAGTATGACTGAATATGTCAAACAATAAATTAACTATAATGACTCTTCTCTGATTTACCATTAGTTTTATGAGACAGAATTTGGATTATTTCAAAGAATAACTTGCTAGAAGTGCTGTAGGTCAATGGTGTGATGCTGTATAGAATGAACCAGTACTCGTTTGACAAGACAAGAATGTTTGTAAATTTATTTAGAAATTAAAAAAAGTCTCCCATAAAACTCTATCATCTGATAAGGATTATAACATTTATAAATACTTATAGTATGTTTGCAATTTTGTGCTTTATGGCTTAGGCATTTATCTCATTACTTAGGACTAATTATAGCTGTGCCTCTGCTTGACCTTATGTGCTAAGTGAGAAGGAAAGGAATTTATGAGATCCATATGACTTGTATATCCTTTTCTTAACTATAGAGTAGCAAGATCATTGCTTTTTCTGAATTTATCAGTCCTTAAATCCTGAACTGTGGATTTCCCTACTGCAAAAATATAGAAGAAGAACATTTTTTCACATGGAATAGCAAGCTTTTTTGTAAACCTTATGCTACTTCGTATCATAGCAATCAATACTGAATCTGCTGTTGCTACATTGTATTACTTGTCAGCCCTGCTTTTTGTTTTGACCCACCCCATGGAGGACAGTAGTGATGTTTTCAAAAACAAATGTTTCTTGCTATTTAGTATAAAGTGTAATGCTCTGTTATAATTTAGGACCAAGACTATTAAATGAGTATTAAAGAATTTAAATAAAAAATTGACTACCCCATTGATCTTAAACCCATTACTGGTATACGACTCAAACTGAATTCAACATTATTTTCAGATATCTGCTGCCATGTCCATTAACTTTTATTTATTTGTCACTTTGAGGAGGAGCCATATACTATGTAACACTGCATTGCAGACCAGGATTTTAATAGTAACAAGCTTCACAAACTAAACATATCTGTATACCTGAGCTCTACAAAACACATCTGTTCTATATAGCAGCCTCTCATCAGTGCTGAACGTCAGACTAACCACAGGAATAACATAAAATATACATTTGAATAAAACAGCCTGAAAGGCTTTTTTGGTTAAAATAGAGTACCTTCACCAATATCACAGAACTGTTACTGGATACTGTGATTATACATATTAATCACACATTAAGATGAAGAATTCTGCTTCATAATAGCTATTTTGCTTTACATTTTCACCTTGTACTTTCAATGCAATGACAGCAATGTGTTATGTGTCAATTAAACACAGGATTTGCAGACCATGGTCACAGCTCAAGCTGCTTGTCAGCTGGATCTCATATCATCAATCCTCCATTTAGCTGAAGCACTCATATTTGCAATTTACATCCAATGAATCTATTAAAGCCAGAACATTCACTACAGTGAATACTTTGATTTTTCTTTACATATCTGCATGTTCCTGATTGGAATTAGATGTCCTCCTGATACTTTTTTCAATATACTCAGTGCAGATGAGAGGATTTTTTCCCATGCAAAGCATTAAGCCTCACAGCTCCATGGCCATTGTTCCATCACTCTCTCGTCACTGTCTCTGTGTAGTTTGCATGTTCTCCCCATATCTGCATGAGTATTCTCCAGGTAATCTGACTTCTTCTCATCTCTGAAAAACGTGTTGGTTGACTGGTTACTGAAAAGTGTCAAATTATATGAAATTTTGCCCTTGCCATTATGGCCTGTGTCAAGGGAAAAGGGCTCATTATGACTAGTTCAGTTAACCTGTTAACAAAGTAATAAATTAGATTAAAAGCCTAAATAATGCTGAATATTTTTATAAATTATTGTGACTTTGACGGGTGATCACTTTTTTGGCTTTATTTTGAATAAAATGTTTGCATAAAGTATTTTTGTTTGTATTTTTCACTTTCTTGCTATTTTAAAGCAAACATTTACATGAAAGGAGCCCATGTTCCATGAACAGATATATTTGAAGTAAGTTCCCTAGCTATTATCCAAGCAAACTGCCATTAGACAGACTATCAGTTTGGATAATGTGAAGGATTTTCTCAGGTTTTAGATCACAGTGTCCAATGACAAAAGCCTTTCACAATGTGTGCAGTTAATCTGATAATGACTAATCTTCTAAGTTGTAGAAGTGATGCAGAAAGCATCTGCATGTGCAAACTTGTTAATGAGGAACCGTGAGGATACTAGTTCACAGACAACCTAAATATTTTGGAAATTCCTGTCCAACAGTGTTGACTTGTCAGTCAAAAACAAATACATTATTTCTAACATTACCTGTCAAAACATACAAGCTTTCTGAAGGAAGAAACAAGAATTTCTCCCGAAAACATTTTTTACAACAGTGGCATAAAATCTGAATAACTGCAATGTATAGCTCAGTCAAACAACTCCAAGAATGGTACAGTTGTCTCTAGACTCCAATAATCACTAGGGTAATGATCTTGAAAGTGCTAGTCATCTAGGTATAGATAACTATACACCCCATTTGCCTAAACTGATGGCCAAGGCCAAGCACTCACTAATATGGGAGAGTGCTGCATCCCCTTCCCCCAAAAGAGCTGTCTATCCCAACAGAGTGTGCCTCCTGACATCATAGATGGCCAGGTGACAGCTGCCTCCAGCAAAACACAGCATTAATGGAACCAGACAGTGTCCTGTCATGCCTTCCACGAGTTCCAAGAAGAACTGAAACCCTCACATAAAGTCACTGTCTGGGGCCCGCCTTACTACAGGATATGTACCCCTAAGAATGGTGGTACAGCAACAGTGGTCCCACCCACAAAGATGGTGCCACAACAGACCCTCGGGAACCATCTCCCAAGCCTGACTAGCCTGGTCTGCAAAGCTATGGAGCGATCATCATCATGGAACTCATAAAACAAAGACATAGCCAAACCTCCAAACATGGATCCTACCCAATTCGCTTTGTTAAGGGCAGATCTTGGCTCTGAACCTGGTCAACTTCTTCGAAACAGTCACCAAGCCATAAAATGAAGGGAATGTAGTCCACAGCCCACCTGACCTCGCAAAGCCTTTGACACAATACCCCACTGGCATCATAAATAAGCTCACCAGCTAAATATCAACCCCTATGTCAGCAAGATGAGTTGCAAACTGGCTCAGGATAAACCCCACATGGCCAGGAATTGGTGGTGCCATGTCGACTCCTAAACCAGTTATAAGTGGCATCCCACAAGGTCATCCCTGCACCTCTTGTTCGCATATGTCTCTGAGGTACAGGCTAACACGTGGAGAGTTTATGATTAAGCTGACCAAGTTTGCAGATGACTGCAAACTGGGGTGTTATGACCTGACGGGTACTGGACACAGCATCCTCCAAAAGGGTCTCACAGAGACAGATAACTGGGTGCCAGAGCCATGGCCCAAAGCTAAATGCCAAAAGTGCATAGTCATCCCCTTTGGGAAAAACAAAGTGCCCACAAATTACTACACAGGTGGTAATCCATTAAGTATGGAAGAAGTAATTAGGGATTTGGGGACCCAAGTAGATAGTAACCTCCTTTGACAACTGTACATTGCCAAAGTGGTTAGAAAGACCTTCTATAGCCCACCTTATCACAAAGGGTTCACATCTAGATCAAGAGAGGTCATTGTGCCCCTTATTCATCACCATCAGGCCCATAAACGAATACAATGCCCTATTTGGGATACCCTTACCTGACACCCAGTAACTGAAAGACCCCAAAAGTAATTCTCCTCAACAAGAGGATCAAGGACTCAAACAGATGCCCTACACAGTTAGCTAAAGAAACTCCAGCCTACTCAGTTACCACCCACTCAGAGGCGATCTGTGCCTTCACATATAAAGCTGTCCAAAACCAGAATTACTGGACATGCTCCACCTCAGGGAAATCCAACCCTTAGAGCCACCCACCCAGGGACTTAAACCCAAGCAAAGAAAAATAAATAGGATAGGACAGGATTCACATCCCAGAGGCTCCTCACTCTGGAACAAAACCATAATCCATGTTAGGCAGAGCCCTCAATGAATCTTCAAGAGAAATCTGAATGAAACCATTGAGATCCATTCCGATCCTCTGTCCGTATATGCACCAAAGGTTATCTTCTGTGACCAATATGCACAGAGGCACAGTCAACTGGGGTCTAAAAAGGGTATGAAGCCAAACATTCTAGCTAGGCTTGTAATGCCCTAGGGGCAGATAGCCTAGTATCAGCCTATGAACCTAGAAACTTATTCTCTACTGTAATGTGTTCCCTGGCAAGCACAGAAACAAAATAATCTCCTTGAAGTAAAAATAACCCAATCTCTCAGCCAAATGGGAAATGCAGAAAGTATTATAAGGCTAACCTCCTGTTAAGTGAGAACCTGCTTCCCCAGAACCCTGAGAACACTTCTGCATCCAGAACTGTTCACAGAAACCCTGTACAAGTACATTAGCTGTGAGCAGAGGCAGCTGTACTAAATGTGAAGAAGTAATACACTAACTCAAAAATGAAGCCACCTGGTACAACAGGAGGAAGAAAATTATGGCAAAATTAGAAGGTACAGCTAAACCAATATGATAAAAATCACTCACGTTCAAACAAAACAACTCAGAGGACAAATAAATTATACCATAGCCAAATTTGAGGTAAAGTTTGGCCTCCCAGGCCAAGGACAACCACAGCTACTTCCTTAGCTATGTCCGCGAACCTCAGAAGGCACACACAGTTGTGTGCAGAGCTCATTGTAAATGGAGCCACCCATACTGAGCCGAGAAACCTCCTGGCTGGAATTAGCTCCAACCTTAACACGCCTCTACCCCTCAACCTTCCTCAGGAAATATCATCAAAGAGTACCTCCCTACTAATACTAGGAACAGGTCATTAATGCCTCTAAGACCAAGAAACAGTGCAAAATGGGAACAGACAATATCCCAGGATGCCTAAATAGCATGAAACATGACCTAATAGCCCCTGAATTACTTATTTAACTGTAGCTCCAAACAGGTTTCATGCCCTCATGACTGGAGAAAGGCAACAGTCATCCTCTGCAATAAAGGTGGGCCATCTATAGACCCGGACACTACAGACCCATAAGTCTCACTAGTGTTAAATGTAAAACCATGAAAGAATTATCATGGAGATGATCAACAGAGATATAGTAATCCTCCAGACACTGGACCCAACCCAGTTTGGTTTCATAGCGGCAGACTATGCCTACTCAACCTGGTAACTTCTTTTGAGAAGATCACCAAAGCAATGGATGAGGGAAAATCATTCGACAATGCTATCTCTCTGACCTGGCTATATTTGACACAATACCCTACTCAGGCATTGTTGGTAAACCCAAGAGGTTAGGCACAATCATGTATGTCATCTGGTGGCTAGCCAACTGTCTCACAGATAGGACCCAGCAAGTTAGAATTGGGAGTCAACCTTACAAAAAGGACAGTCAAAAGTGGAGTCCCACAGGACTGGAAGTCTTTTGAGTCGTCTTTGGCATTTACTAGAAGTCAAGGCCAATGTCAGTGTCTCTATTGACTAAATTTGCAGGATGATTGCAATTAGAGCTGCTCATTGGACCACACTGACACAGATGTTCTCCAGGAAGGGCTGATACAGACAAACAACTGGTGTCAGAGCCATGGACTAAAATTAAATGCCAAGAGAATGCATAATAGTATCCTTCTTCTAGAAGTCGCTGTCCACCCCGGTAACTATACTATTGACAAATAATAGCCCTTTAGAGTTTATCCAATAGTCAGGCATTAGGTGGACACACATAGATAGTAATCTAGCCTTTTATCATCCCGTCGACAGTGATGAGGAAATCATCTTAGCTGCGCAACTTCAAACAGCGTATGGCATCTAAGTCCAAGGAGGTCATTGTTCCACTGTATTTGGTATTCATCAGACCTTGTCACTGAGTAATAATGACCCCTTTGATATGTAAAATTTCAACCAGGCAGGCTATCCAACAACTGGAATGTCCGTGAGGTTCCTCACTAAAAGAATAGAGGGCAGTGTGGTAATATGACCCAACACCTGCAGCAATTGGAAAGGCCCAAAAGTTCCTACAAAAAGGATAAAAAGGTCTCAAACAAGTCCTATGCTGCCAGACTGAAGGAGCTCCCAGCTCTATCTGGCTCAGCCCACTCTGGCTCAGAGGTGACCTGTGCCTGAACATACAAGGCCATGTCCAACCCGGAATTAATAGAACATGCTTCACCTCAAAAACAAACCATCCGCTAGATCTTACAAGATAGGCACGAGATTTGAACCTCTGACACGCCTATAAATAGGACGTGCGGCTGGAGGGACAGGATTCATCACCCAGAGACTCCTATGCTGTGGAACAAAAATCCCTGCATATGTGAGGCAGAGTTAATTGGCTGGCCTTGTTCAAGAGAAATCTTATCTCAATGGATGGAGAGATTACAGGTATACCCCCAGGATTACATCAGTGTCAATACCAACTTGGTTGTGAGGCACAGCTAAATAATGGGCATAATATCCTCTGATACTAGCAAGGGGTGGCGAAGCCACAAAAACCTGTCATTAGGCTTATAAATGCCCTAGGGCAGATAGCCTAGTATGAACCTATGAACCTATGAACCTATGTCCTATGCAAACTGCCTCAAGGCCTTATCCCTGTATTCTGTTTCCACATGCTTTTATATGGGAGATCTATGCTCATACAAGGCATTGTCATACACCACTCTGATGAACCTCCGCATATCCACAAACAAACAGTAACTAATTCCCAATTTAAAGACTTAAACCCGCTCTGTGATATTAGGATCTGCTGCAGAGATAGTATGTATCCCAGACACTATTTATGTAACAGGCTCTCTATCCAGTGAAGCAGAGTTCTTCCTTAATCCAAATTTAAGTGCATCTTGGACAATTTGATGTGAAACCAGAAATTCATCCCCTGGTTTGGCACCTATGTCTCTGATGCAGACAAGAACTTAAATGGTTCTCATCTCCCAGGCCCGCTTACACCCTATCAAGGGTATCAGAACTCATCAGAGATTTGGGATGCATGACTAGGCTTAAAAAAAGGTCCTTGTGGTCATTAGCCTAGTAAACCTATAGCATGAACCTATGAACTTATGGAAGTGATCTCAAAATGAAGTGCTAAAGACCACCATTGAAAATGTTACTCCCATTTAAGATGGATGATATGCTAGTTTCTATCTTTCAGGCCTATAGTAACTAGCTGAGTGTAACCATCCAGGTTTACTGGAAATAAGAAAGTGATAGCAAATGAATAAAGGGCTGTCATCTTGAATTTCACCTTCATGCTACTTGTTCAGCAAGGGAGAAGTCAAATTTGATTCACTGTTCTCTTTGTTGTCCTTGGAACAGGAGAAACCTTGAGTAAAATCCTTTTGATTTAATAAAAGGGGTTCCACCTTATATCACTCTCTTCGCACGTGTCTTAGTTTGAATATATTCATTGCATGGCTTGACTGGGCATGCATTATCCTTACAACCAGTCACAACTCAGAGCCATATATCATTGCTCATCACTGTTGTTACAATTTTTACCACTGAAGGTACTGATTATAAGTAATCTTTATGGTGCCCTTTATATGTAAGGGGAAGACAGAAGTGAATGTTTGCTCATGCTGCAGTTTTAAAACAACATAATAAAACAATGTTGTGCACAGCTACTCTGTAAAACAGCACTAATATTAACTCAAATTACTAGTGGCAATGATTAGGTGCTGAATATGCTTTTAAAGACAACCAATCACTGTTACAAGTACTAATGTAATACATTGGTTATTCAAAATTGTGTTGAATTTAGTGACAGTTTGCTTCTGCAGCAGTAATTTATTATCTTCTCTCCACATCTTTCCATAAAAGTTACCTATTTCGGTATTGTCCTACATTGTCCTGTCTCTGGTTTAAAAGAATGTTGGAGGAAATGGATCGCGTACAGTGTATATGGTTATCTGCTTTTGTCCTGCTGTGAGAATGTTGAATCTTCTTAAACCACCTCATTCTGTCTCTCTACCAGCACGCAAAAGCACATCATGACCACAGTTTTCTCCGTGGCATCACTCAAATTTTGAAATGCTTATGAAAGCAAAATCTACACTTTTAAACACAGCTTTCGTAACTAAACAAAACAATAAATATTATACCACATCCTGAAAACGCGTACGCCGATTGGCCAGCGTGCTCCTGGGTTGTAACGAGTTACTAATGTGGAAAAGCAATCTGGTCGCCCGACTTTTCCTTCCATTAAACTTTATCATCCGCTATAGTTAATGGTTTAACATGTATGCTTTAAAATAAGCAAACGGAGACTTGCTTATTTTGTGTGCTGTCTCGCCATGTTAAACCCATTTTAACATAGCAAGCAGTGTTTTAAAAGGGTCTGAGAAAGAAGATCTCCGCTGTTTTTTATAGCCAAGAGCAATAATGAGTTTAATATAGCGAGATTAGCGAAAACAAACAGAGATGTCCGCTGCTTGTTTCTAGGAACCGTCTCGGCACAAACCCATTTAACATAGCTGAACACTAAAAAGCAACGGAGATCTGCTTTCCATTGCTTTTGCTCACAGTTTCCTGATGTACCGCGCAGCACATCAGAACCGCCGCGATGCATACTCCGCGAAGGGCAGTAAACAGGCATTATATTATGTTACTATTTAAGAAAAGTAATAGTTTCTTTTCTTAAATAATGTCATGAGTAATATAATACCATTCTGGTGGGTAATGTTGTTTGACTGACGGTTGGTCCGGCTCACCGACCAAACCACGCCAACTGTGGGTACTTAGCATTACTCACACCCAGGTTAAGATATATATGAACACTCCTTTCTACACAGTTCCAAAGCATTTCGCCAGGGTTCCTGAAGGTCTCCAGGAATTATGTCTTGCCTGACAGCTGTATGCCACCTGCTAGTAGTGATTAGGGGTTTTCTTTCAGGGTGTAAATATTTCTTGGCTTTATAAATATAACATAGTGAAAAAACAAAGTGGATGTGGAGAATGAGCGCTAAATCAAGCAGGCTTTCTTAGCTTTGATTCCAGCAAACAGTTCCTTTAATCTATATCACATTGAGCAAGCTGTATAACCTGGACACAAGCTGTTGGGTTACATATGGCACAAAAGAAGCTACACTTATTAAGCTATATTTAATAACAAGCACCAAATAAAATCAGTTTAAAGTTTTAATTTTATATATTATAATAATTTGTTTTCTTAACTGGAAAAGAGAAAGCTATCCATGCTTAGAACTTTTAAAAATATTTATTTCACAACTTCTGTGCCTAAATCCATGCTTTTTAATAAACCATCTCAATTCTCGAACTTGTCTTGTTGTTTCTGCTAGCATTCCATTGAATTGCTTTGCTGTGTGTACTTTTTATCACAGCTTTTCTCTAAAGTTTTATGCAGTGAGATAGAAAAGTTCAAGCAGTTGTGTATGAATACTTCAGACTCTGCTTCCTTTGGATGGGTGTGTGTTTTGTCTACGTATCAAGGCTACAGATTTTTCTTCTGGTATTGTAGCAATCCAGCTATTTAGTGTTCTGGGCTTCTCTGTTTTGGTTTTGACAACATTTAGAAACAATGTTTTAGCATTTTTGTTTAAAATGACTCAATTACATTCAGTGCTTCCATGCTTAAGCATGTTCAGCATGTAAACCTGTTTTAGCTTTGAATGGTATCTACCAGTACCTGGCAATGTTGCAGCAATACTTCTTTTCAAATCTGCTTGACTTTGCATCAGTTTCTATATAGACAAGTTGCTAAAGCATGTTATCTTTTTGGTGGTCCCTGTTTTGGTCAGCACAGTCTGAGTAACTGTTGATTTATGTTTTGGTTTGCTATCCCATTTGACCTTAGTGAAGGGATTGTGATTGTGTATTAAATATTGGACTTACGTCCCACATGGTTGGTAAACCTATTTTCGGATGGGGAATCTGAAGTGGATTTATATCGATTGTGGAACATGTGGTTAGGATATATAGGAAATGAACAATCTCTTTGCTTTCATTTTTTTATCTTTCTGTCCCCTGCACAAGTCAGCCATCAAATCCTCCACCTATTGGACTCCAGTCTTTTCTTATCATTCCTTAGTGGTTGCAGTCACCCCAGGATCCACTATGGTGAGAGACTTCCAGCCATCATTCTGCCATGAGGACTCGCTGGCACCTCACCAGAATCCTGGCTATGACAAAGTGCCTTTTTTTCTAAGCTGATCCCTTCCCCCAGGTAAGGGCAGACGTGAGCTACAGGCTCACTGCAGTGGTCAAGCAGTATAGTTTATCTGTAAGTTGTCCGATTAGATGTCCATGTCTGCATCTTGTACTGGACATCTACACTGAGACATCCCTTTCTACATTTCTTATACCCCACCCTGCACCTGCTGTTCTTTAAATAGAAGGTCAGTCACACAAAAAAGTTCACATACCTTTAGTAAGTGTCTCCCCTTACTTGCTCCCACACAGCCGTTACATTCATACCTTGTGTTTAATCTATCCTTTTTCTAGGCAATGATGGCAAAGGGGGTAATACCACTGTGGTACTTCAGACATACATTACATGGCTTCATTGCTCTTGGCTACCTTACTACTACAATAAAATGGAGATTATTTGGTTTGTTGACATAACTGTTCAATAATATTGGCAACTGGTGTTTTATAACATTTACTGTATCCCAACCAGACTCTATAGTGCAGAAGGATGGAGCCTCTGACCACTATCTTCATGACCTGTGCTTTGTGAAGAAGTCTGTGGAATGCAGTAGCCAATGAGGGAGAGGAGAATGGGAATGAGCAGTGCAGAGGGAGATATGCTGTTTGATTTACTACTTGTGTTGCTGCCACCTGGAGAAGAGGAGGTAGTATAGCAGCAACAGGAAAGGGGGTGAAGATGAGTCAGCCTACTAAAGAAGTGGTAGGGAGTGCTTTTACCTGGGGCTTGTGTTGTGTGGCTTTGTGTCTGTGTATTTATAGGTCTGTTTGTCTGTGTATGGCTACGCATATGCCACATATACTACACACACACAGGCCACACACACACACACACGCACACACACACACACACACACACACACACACACACACACACACACACACACATACACACACACACACACACACACACACAACACATAGGGCCTACCACCTGAAAGCACTTTTTGGTTGTGCATCTGTGGATCTACACAGGGAAGGCTGTAAGATATAAAATGGAACATCTTTGTCAAGATGGACACCTAGTGACCAGTAATAGCTGTTTCTCACCCCAATTCCTGGAGACTTTAAGGACAGTGAGATATGTGAAGGAAAAGTCAACAGGTCCCTGCAGGTGGGCTTGATAGTGAGGGAAAGACTGGGAAAGAGATTAAAAATAAGAGTTTTACCTGACTGCTTACCTGTTTGGGCCTTGCTACATGTTCTGTACCTGTTGAGTATACGCTGGCTGGGGGGTATGTGAAGGTGTTCGAAGATTTTCCACATTGCTACTTCTCTACTTGCATTACAGTGGTCTGAATATGTGAAAATGTATCATTAGTAAATGAGACTCCAAATCACCATAAATAAGATAAAACTGCCATCTTATATAGCCTGTGCAGGATACCGCTTTGTGTCCCCTGGTGATCCTGCTAGGAGTCCTAAAAGTATTAGAAGAACTCCCTATTAACAAGAATGACGTTATATATTTGAAGACTATTTATCACTCCTTCAAATTAATCTGGACCACCTATAACTCCTAATGTTGTGCATGCACATCAGTTTTTAGGACTCTGAATTATTAACATGAAAACCCTGGAACAGATAGTTAAATAAACCCACCAGAGGATGGAATATTCTAGATATGATCCTCATGGGATATCATTTCTATGTGTATGATTCCTCTGGTCTCTCTTTCCCCAGTTAAATCAAACCATAACCTTATGACATTTGCCTTCAAGCTCTTTCAAAGCCTCCTGAAACCAACATCTCTTGAATTTAGGGTCTTCAAAATCATAAACCTTATACAATTATATGATGAAATCTCAAAATGCACATATGTCACCATTAGTTGGGGCACTGGACACAGCAGTTACAGCCTTCACAAAGGAGTTCAACACACCTACTTAGACAAAATGAAAATAATTTGTAGTCCCAACCACAGCAAAATGAGAAATTCAAAACCAATCCATCCTAGTGGTGTACAAATCATGGAATAAACTTTTACAACAAAAAGAAAAAAATAACAACCAAATTAGACAACAGATCCAAAACTTCACTCATAGCAAGTGCCTAGTAAAAATATTATCGAGGAACTGAAAAAGTACTATTAGTGCTAGTTAAGAAACCCATGAACTTAGGCTTAGTTTCTGGAAGCTAAGGATAACTATAAGGCTTTCTTAAACTATGTTAGGAAAATAAGGAATAATACCCAGTAATGCTTACAACTTATCCTAAGGAATAAATACTCAGCAATGCTTAGAACTTATCCTAAACAGGACCATCCACTCCAACCCAATAGACATGTCCATTATATTAGCAAACAAGTTTAGTGCAACATCATCCACAAAAATATCTATGCAAACTCCAGCTATCCTTCTTCTTCTTTCTTTCTTTCAGCTTTTCCCAGCTAGGGGAAATCGCCACAGTGGATCACCTGTCCGCCATGATTGGCAGTGGAGTTTTACAGAAAAGTCAAGATTGCCAGCCCGGCGCCCAACCTTCCACAGAAGGTGCACACATGCACACACTCACACCTAGGACCAATTTAGAGTGTCCAATCCACCACAGCATGTCTTTGGGATGTGGGAGGAAACCGGAGCACCCGGAGGAAACCCACACAACCACAGGGAGTTTGACATGCAGACTCAAGGACAGAAGGCACCCCAGCCGAGGTGTGATCGAACTGGAGAACCTCTTGCTGTGAGGTGGCAAATTAAATCACGCTGCACCACTGCTGTGATGAAACTGAAAAAATAGGGTCATATTACCACCTATAACAGAGACAGCCTCATTAGAAGATTGAATGCATGGAAAACATTTAAATCCTGGTAGGGAGGGTGTGTTATGTGACTGCACTGGAATCATGTTTCAGTGATGATGTTGATGTCAGTACTTTCTAAGGTCAGGAAGGCTTCTAGTAAGGACTTCTAACACTGAGCAGCAGTACTTTCTTACTAGTACTGATTTGATTAGGTTAGATTGGTAGATGGAAAAGACTGTAATTGCTTGCAAAAAGTACTATAGAAGTTGGAGAAATTGTTTCGATATAAAAAATTAGAAAAAGATGCAAACTGTCCCTTGCAAAATGAGTTATGTCTTTGCTGATCCAAAGGCAGTGACTGTCAGCCATCTACTCCAGGCAGACACAGGATATTCATTGGCAAACCACAGACCCCAGAGGTTAAGCAGTCTCTTTAGGGGTGACCCAGGAGGCAATATCTGGTTAAGTGACTTGATGAAAGTCACAGTGGGCATGATAAAATGAAGTATTTAGGAGTATGGATTAAAATTATTCTGGTAAGGGTATGTGGGAAGACATTAAAAGATTATACATAAACTGAGAAACTGGAAGCTTTGTTATATGGATAGTAAGATAGAAGCAGTTAAAATGTTTTTAGTCCCATTAGTCTTATACACAGGTCAGGTGTATTTTTATCAACCAGAGGAGAATTGTGTGTAGCAATTAATAAAGAGCTGAAGGACTTTATCTGGGAGGGGAAGAAGGCAAGAGTCAAGTAAGACAAACTGATTCTTCCACTAGAACAGGGTGGATTAGGATTACCCAATTTGAAGGGGTATTTCAGAGCTACGCAGTTAAGGCTCCCATACATAGCACAAGCAGACAACTATTATTATAATTCAAAGTAGAAAGATAAAGAAACAGGTGGGGAAGCTCCAGAAACAAGGAGAGACTGGAACTTTAGATACAGGCCTTTAAGGAGAATAACAATAATTATACAGATCATATCCATAAAGTAGCAGAAAGTATCCTAAGAACTAAACCAACACGAGAATGGAGAAAGGAGATTTTGCTGATAGGGTTTGACTGCAATTAGGGATATAGACAATAGGTAAGAGGGGGCTAGAATTTATATGTTCTGAAGGTGCTATCAAAGAGAAATACCTCCTCAATGGCAACTGACAACATACCTGGATGTTTTAAAAAAATAGCACCAAATATGACAACACTGAACTTCTCCTCAAATTAGCCGCAAAATTTGTTCTGAATTATGATGCACCACAGTGGTGATGTCCCACAAGGGTGGCCCCATCATGGACCCAGGTAATTATAGACCTATCAGCCTTATGATCCTGTTCTGCAAACCTATGGAGTGTATCATAACTGATCTCATCAATTATGAAATCAAAAATCTCATTAGGCTAGACCTCAACAGTTTGCTTCGTCAAAGGAAGATCCTGTATATTACATCTAGTGGGAGGGGTTACAGAGGCTGCTGACAATGGTCATGCTGTTTACAACCAGCAAACTCAAGCACTTGACACCACACTCATGCTGCATTGAAAGTAAGCTAAATGCTTAAGTGTAGATTTTTTACAGGTTCATAGGTTCATAGGAGATTAGTAGGCTAATGGCTAAAGAGTTCTTACAAGCCTAGCCAGTATAACCCAATTTTATCCAATATGTGGCAACTAGGGACAAGAAGATAGCACAGGTTTGTGCATATGCCCTGAGTATTTTACAGATTGCCCCTGTCCATAACAGACATAGGCACTACCCTAGGTGTGAATTTGTGATACCCCATCCATTGATCCAAACTGCATTTATTTATTTATTTATTTATTTTACATTTGTTGACTGGGATAGTCTGACTGGATACATGTCCATTTTCAGCGGAGGCCTGGGGAGAAAAGTTCCAAACAAAACATACAGAAAAATCATATAATCAATACATGTTACACACAGTTTGCAGACTCTGTTCAATCAAGCAAGTTATGTAATCTGTCTTATATAAGTATACAGACTAACAATTAGGGCACAGATTTTATGTAGCATAATGTACTGTTTAGCACACAATTACAGAGAAGGACCTAGTCAGGATTAGAACAAGGACATAGCCATTGCATTTTAAAATATTGTTTGTGACTTTTTTAATTGAGTTAGTGAGGATTCTAGAGTAAGGTTGGCAGAGAGAGAGTTGCAAGTTTTGGGGTCTCCAGCTGAGTTGTTGGTTTTGAATGTTTAAATCTTCAGTCTGCTAGATGAGCAAAGCGGCATAAGGTTACTGTAGGGGCTGATGTTTGCGCAGGCGTATTTTCATGTTGGTTGAGTACTTTATATGCCACTATGAGCTGGTTGTATTGAAGTAGGCTAGGCAATTCTAGCCACCCTAGATGATTTAGGTTATGACAGTGGTGTGTCCTGTATGCCATGCCAGTGGCAAATCTAGCAATGTGGTTATAACAGCTAGAGAGTTTGCTAAGATCGGATTTGTTCAAGTTGGTGAATAAATGAGAGCATAAAGAAGGGTAGAGAGTAGATGGGAGTGGGCAATAGCAGTTCTAGCAGGTGGAGTAAGGAAAGGTTTAATCTTTACAAAGGGACTCTCAAGTTTTTTTTTGAAGTGGGCTAGTGAACTGCTCTGATTAACATGAATAGAAGCCTGTTCCAAAGAAGGGTGATGCCTGTGACACATATCTGTCTCTCCAGCATATTTGTTTGAGTCACTGACTAGGTTTAGATCCCTAGATCAGGTGACCCTCGTCTTGCAGATGTCTAACAGCTCTATCAGGGCTGGAGTTGTGAGTGCCTTGTAGGGTAGGCATAGGTAACCCATTAATAATCAGTAGGAGACAGAGTAAAGGGATAGGGCTTTTGGTCTATCCATATAGGACATGTTGTTAACACCCCGCATTTTCTTAGTGAGAAACTTGGAGTCACCCAGTAGTTGTTTAGTCAATGCATGCCAAATGGTGCATTATACTTGATTATTGGTCTAATGATGGCTGAGTAAGTGGGACTATAACTTCCTTGGAACTGGATGCCATACCTTTACTTATATGCTGTGCCACATAGAATGACTTTATCACCACTGTGGACACATGGCAGTGGACACATGGCAGTCAAGGTTCAGACTACTATCTATCCGTGTACCTAGATCTCCCACCTCTGAGCCTATTCTTAGGGATGTGCTATTAATGTTGAAATTTGAAGAGTCTCTGACTTCCCAAAAGGTATGACATTGCATTTTTTCACATTTAGTTTTAGGCCATGTCTCTGGCACCAATAATTTCTTTGATTTAGACCCCCCTGAAGGGTATCTACATTGGAGGGGGATTCGATGATTGGCCCCAGCTTGTAGTCATCAGCAGACTTTGTTATCCAGAGGCTTTCCACATTAGCCTTGACTTCAGAGAACTATATTCCAAACAGGAGTTGGTCCCAGCACTGAGCACTGTGGCACACCACTAGTAACTGGCCTCTTGTTGGATCTGGATTCACCCATTTTAACCAGATGTCCTATCTGTGAAACAACTGGCTATCCATTTGGTAACATAAGGATTTATATCCAGTTTTGCGAGTTTATTTATAATACCCGAGTGTGGGATTGTGTCAAATGCCTTGACAGGTCAAAGTAGGTGGAATGTACTGTTTTATCCTCATCCATTGCCTTAGTGACTTTTTCTTTCAAAAAAGTTCACCATATTTACTGACCTGTCATTAACAAAACTACAAAGCTGAATTGGGTTGGAGGTTTCCTATGTCATTTTTTATCAGGTCCATGATTATTCTTTCCTTACATATAAGACTAATCACACATATGGATCTGTAACTACTCAGGTCAGTTGATGGTCCTCCTTTGTGAACAATGATGGCTGTTGCTGTCCTCCACTTCATCGGGGGCAAGGCCAGTCCAGAGGCTGTGGTTAAATATAGATCCCAATCGGCCTGATAGATCCTGATTCAAGCTGTATAACAGGCAAACTGGTATATCTCTGGGCCCCATTGAAGCCATGTTTTTAGCTTTAGAGAGTGCAGTGGCACGCTGTTCTTTAGTGATTATTACCAGGAGACTGGTCGAGGGTATTTCTTCAGGGAGAACTGGGGGTGATGGGGAGGTGAAATTTGAGATGAATTTATCAGCCAGGAGATTTTCTGTATCTTCTGGCTGAATATAGGTGATGCCATCTATAGCTAATTCCACACATTTTTGGGTGTTGATATTAAGATTGCACACATAACTGAAAAATGCCTTTATGGTTACCCTTAGCTTTGGAGGCAATTTTTACCTCAAAGTCTGCTTTCAGAGTCTTGACTAATTCTCTGAATCACTTGTTTAGACTAATATGGGACTTTTTGTTCTGTTGTGCACAGTCCCCCTTACTTCTTGACAGTATTTTCTTTCTTTTATTGTACAACTTATTAATACCAGGGGTCCACCAGGAGGAATTGTTTTGTGGTTTGACCTGGGTTGATTTTAATCTGCTACCGCCGCTTTTATAGTTATTTATATGGTCATACAATACTTTTGAGTATACCTTTGCATAGGTTTCTGTGTCTTCTGTGTTTGGGAGAACTTGTAAACTAGCTAATCCATCACTTAATATGAGGCAGTTTGCCTTAGAAAAGTTCTTAAAGTTTTTGGAGTTAGGTGTGAGGTCTAGTTTTTCCTTTATTTCAAGGGAGACCACGTTTTGATCTGATCTTCCCAGTTAAGACATCACACTTGGGATGGGGTGCAGTGCTAACCCATATTTGGGTTGACAAACTATTAAACCCCTTCAGAATGACACCAGTACCTAAGCTAATTGTTAAAGTTGATCATTTTCTGCTGGTATTGTGGCATCATCCTTGGAGATGGTAGAATGCTGCCCAATGTTAGGCTCATACCTGCTTGTGACACATATTCTGAGAGCTCAATCATGTCTCTATTTGTATAGTCCAAGGAGGTACATCTCAGGTTATTCATGCCCACATGGACTGTGACAGAGTCATACTGGTACTTGGGGGTAAGTAAATTCATTGCTTGCATGATCTGGCAGATCCTGGCCCCTGACAGACAACTAATTTGTCTTATGTACATTGCCAATCACTGAATTCTCAGACAGACAAATACAGTATGCGAGACATGTAATGATATATATACTTCTTATCTAGCCTGCTAAGAGAGACATAAGTGCAGCTAACAATAGAGTCTCCTATGATCAAAACATTGGGTTGTGGGGTGTTTTACCTTATGGGCTTGATAGTTTAGACACAATGAGATGTGGCTTAATGTGTTGTGATGGAATTGTCTTGTTTGTGTGCAAGCAAATTTTCTAAGGACTGGGCCTGAGAGGACTTTGAGGTTCAGGTAAGTTACATGTGAGTACCTCTGCATATATGGGTCTGTGTCTGGTCCTATGTTGGTGCAGTGATTGGAGTGTGTGTGTGTGTGTGTGCGCGTGTGAGTGTGTGCACGTGTGTGTGTGCACGTGTGTGTGTGTGTGTGTGTGTGTGTGTGTGTGTGTGTGTGTGTGCATGTGCGTGTGCATGTGTGAGTGTGATTGTGCGTGTGTGTGTGTGTGTGCGTGTGCGTGTGTGTGTGTGTGTGTGCGTGTGCGTGTGTGCGTGTGTGCGTGTGTGTGTCACTGACAATTTGTTTGTTGTTTTTTTTGTGTCTGTATATGACAGTCTGGCCTTCAGTATCAATGTATAACTACATTTCTCACATGCTGTATTTTTCTGTCTGAGAATTCAGTAGTTAGCAGCGTACATCAGACAATTACTACCTTGTCTCAGGATGCCCATGTCCACCAAGCTAGATTCAGAGATAGCAGGAAAGTGCATATCCATGGTTGCAGGTCCTAAAGTGTACTTTGCAAGGGATAAAAGTGGAAGGTGTTTGTAACCGGATGAGGGATGGGTGCTTACTTTGATGTAATCTACAGCTAACCTAAACAGCGAACCTTTCCATTGCCCAAACTAGATGGTCTTTGAGCAGCAATAGTCCTGGGTGCTGTAATAATGTAAAGTAGACCTCTCTGCTCAAACTAACTATCCTATGAGTAGTGTGTGACTGAGTTAAAGTTCTGAGGTGTTTTTTTATAAGGAAATTTCAACTTCTGGTGAATGCATACATACAAGACACCACTAAACCCAGCTGCTCAAAAAGCAGCTTTGCATAAACAAGATGCTTATATATGATCCAAAAAGGCAAGATTTACACCAACTATGTCCTAAGGCCAATCAGTAAGCACACAATGAGCTTTCTACCAGCAGTTTCCAGCTCAGATAGGTAAAATCAGCCCTCTCCTGCCACAAGAGTGCAGACGTTGACCCTCTCAATGTAAAACGACTGGCTTGGAGCCCAAGTGTTAAGGAACCACAAACAGATGCCTAATACTAGCTAAAACTCACGGGATACAATGTATTTAAATGCAGAACAGCAGCCCTGTAGTTACTGTAGTGCTCTTAGGTTATTTTAACAGTATTCTGCAAAAGTGGTCCTGAGTTTGCCAAAAGTTCTCCTGAGTCTGCCAAAATATTTCTAATCTTTGCAAAGTTTATGTGTGTTGTGAACATTTCTCAGGGTTAGTGAACTTATTTCCAAGGATTCTTGATATTGCATGAAGTCTTACTTGTTTTTACATTGGGAGGGTTCTTTTGCGTTTGTGGAAGCAGAGAGCTAAATTCAACCCATCCAATGTGGGAACTACTAGTTGAGAGTTTATTGTGATTTTTAACTGATTGGCCTGATGGTTTAACTTTATAAAAGTCTTTCATCCTGCTAGTATAAAAGGCAGTTCCCTGTTCTTGCATATAAGCAAACCTCTTTGGTTTAACATCCTCTATAGGAAACACTCTCTGTAGTCTCCCACTGTTCACAGCTGCTCAAACAGCTGTTAGTTTGCGCACATGGTGGTACCACTGCAGGTCATCTAATAATATACTTCTAAACACTCTCACTATGAACTTTAAGTGACTCTCTCTTACTCCTTCCTATCCAGAAATTGTGTTTCCTTGCCTTACATGGCATAGGCTAGATTCAGACCTGCTGAATCTAGACTGTTGGGTGTTACTGGTGCTCTTAAACCAGCTGTCTTAGATTAAGAGGATCTCCCTGCACACTTGTGGTAGAAGTGTGTATCTCAGGACCCATATGAGTTGGGTATTGCTGGAGAAAGGCTTAGTTTGGGGCTTTCACATTGTTAATTGTGTTAAAACTGTTTGGTGCCTGTATATAAGCCTCATGTTTCTGCGGGTTTGATCTCAGTTTACCAGAGCTGTTCAACTTTTGTTAACTTTAGCCAGAGGTCTGGAGTGCATCTGCATAGAAATCCAAGGCATCCACTGAAAAAACTGAAAAATAAGTATATTTTAAGCCAGCACTGCATTTGTTAACTGTATTTAATGGAATTACTGCTTCCTTTTTGCTGTTTGTGACTAAGTCCAACTAGCCCACTTCCTTCCCAAATACCACATCCAGAAAATTCCTGCCACAATGGATGAGCAGTTTCCCATCATTTCTCCTGCCAGCTTGATTGATATGGGCATCTTGAGTCAATGTAACAATTGCTTCATGTATACGAACAACTATTTACTCCTAAAGCAAACAAACACCCTATGTGAGAGATGCAAATACACTGTGGAACTGGAGTTGATTCTCTCACGTAAAAACAAACTAGACATGAAAAAAGTTGTCAGCACATATGCTTCACCTCGCATGCAAACCTCACCTCTCACACAAAATAAGGTCATAAAACATAAACCCACATCTGCAGAAATATCAGATCGATATACCACTTGCTGTGAAGTATCATCTATAGTAATCTCTCTGGCAAATTGCTTCAATAACTGGTGCAGTTAGCCTGATTTCTTAAACTATTATTTCCTGAATGTGCAATAGTCAAGATTGAGACACCACTTAGTACATGTGCAATATAAATGTCAGAATATATCATACTACAAATGATGAAGTGCAATATCTAAGCGATCACAATGTGAAGTCATTCATAGTCTTTGCAATACCTACTAGTATAATTTTGTTTAATGTCTTCCTCTCCAATTGTGGTAATTTATTGTGTTAATATTTTAATTATTACTGTATGTGCATTAGTCTTACTGTCACTCAGACTCATTGTTATGTCCTGCACGGGGACCAAAGCAACATCATTTTGTTCAGCTTGCACTGATGTGTATATCTGATCAACAATAACGTTTACTTTGAATTTGACTTTGACAAATGTGCACACTAAAAGACTACCAAAAGACCTCCAAAATGCACACCACCCACACTCACCACTAAGCAAAAATAAACCACTATACATATCAACACACATCTGTGTCTCAGTAAATAAGCCCTAAGGCAAAACACATTAAATGTCTTGGTCATAAGTGACTCCATGGTGAGACTGGACAAGGAAAAGGTCACATTCAGCTGCCTATCAGGTGCTAGGATCTGACAAATCACACATGCACGCAAGTCACTCAACAACAAGTACTGTTATGACTCTGTGATAGTCCATGTTGGAGTGAATGACTTGAGACATCTCTATACTATATGAAGAGAGACATGATGGAACTCCCTGATTATGTGTCCCAGACAGGTATGTCCCTATCCTAAGCAGTAGCCTACCTCACCCAGGATGATGCCACAATATAAACAAAATGACTGACTTCAGCAATTGGCTTAGCTGCTGCAGATCCAGGGGATCGGGCATCCAGTATCTGTCAGCCTGGAGGATATGGAGACAGACATCACTGCTTTGTTAGAGATGGTCTGCACCTGTCCCCCTAAGCTTTTGGATACTGGCAAAGGCCCTGCCCTCCATAGTGCCATTTTAGGCAATGTCAAAACAACAAATTTTCCAAATGTAACAAAATCTAATCAAGACAAAATCAGGGTTGTGCTGTAATGCTAGGAGTTAAACACAAAACTGCACTCCCTGGAAGCACTTACCTTAGAGAATGCTGACCTTTGTGCAGTTACCAAGATATAGTTCAAAGCCACTGAGTCCACCCCAGTTGTGCAAGGCTACAATGCCTTCCACATTCAAACCTCAAAATCAGCTTGAAGGAACGAAAGGGAGGTGTATCTATCTTCATTAAAACCAACACACTTTGAAACTGGTCAATCAGCATGACTATCACAAACTACTCCATGTCCAATTAACTATTGAGAAAGTACCATACCATATCATTGCTAGCTATAGATTACCCACCATGAACCAGGATAAGTATACCGCCCACTCAATTTGCTGGAATCCCTTGCCATACAGCCCAACACCTTAGTCATGGGAGATTTCAATTATCCTTCCATAAACTGGGGACATACACAAGCAAAAACACACTCACCCAGAGGTTCCTGGATTTTGTTAAACAAATGCTCTGGAACAGAGAGTCTGCATCCCCACTAGGGGCTCTAATGTTCTGGACACAGTACTGACCAACATCCCCATGCATGATGTCCTACCTGGCTAGGTCAGACCACATATCAGTCTTGTTTGAAGTAATTACTGAAACTGACACCTTCACAGGAACAAAAATTATAAAAAAAACTTTACCAAAGCTAACTGCAGCCTACTAAGCAATGGTATAAAAAGTTTCATACTACCCACAATCATATACATCAATGATCACTATGCAAAAGTGTACACGAATGCCCTGTACAAACACTTAAGTGACTGTATAAACTCTGCTTTACCTGATGGGATCAAAATCAGGTCTTCCCATAAAAACAAGCCATCATGGTGGACTTCAAGTATAAACAGATGATATAATAAGAGGAAGAAACTGTTGTCCAAAAGCAAGAGAGATATCACCTGCAGAAGAAGAATTCCCTCCTAAGCCTAAACAAGAAAATCAGAAATCTTGTAAAGTCTTTCTAAAGCAAATTATGATACTAAAATCACATCCCTAGCCAAGGATAGTCATAAGACATTATTTAACTATGTCTGAAGTCTAAAAGGGAATGCCCAGCTATGTGTTGACCTGGTTGTAGATGGGATCACTCATACTACACTGGAAGATATCGCCAACCTGCTAGCTGACAAATTCAGTGCAAGCATCATCCCCCTATCCCCACCTACCATATCCCAAAGCATGCCTGACACCAGCCCTCTGCCTAGTATCTCTAGAGAGCAAGTCATCTCTGCACTTGCCAAAGCCAAAAATACAGTCTCAGTGGGACCAGATAATATCCCAGGTTGTTTACTAAACAATCTAAAACAAGATCTAGTGGACCCACTTGGCATTCTCTTTAATCATATCTTGAGAACTGGCTATGTTCCTGCAGAATGGAGAACAGTGACACTAATCTCTGCATAAAGGGGGCCATCAACTGACCCTGAGAACTACAGACCCATAAGTCTAACCAGCCTCATCTGCAAGGCCATGAAAAGAACTATCATGGACCTTATCAACAAGGACATAGGCGACCTCCAAATGCTGGACCCAACCCAGTTTGGCTTCATTAAGGGGAAATCATGCTTGTTATACTGATGGACTTCTTTGAGACTGTCGCCAAAGCCATGGATGAGTAACACAGTGCACACAGCCTATCTTGACCTTTGCCAAAGCTTTCAACACAATTCCCCACTCTGGCATCACTAAGAAACTCTCCTAGATAGGTATTAACCCTCACATTACTAGATGGGTAGCCAGTTGGCTCACTGGCAGAACATATACTGTCAAAATTGGTGACTGCACCTCCACCAGTAGACTTGTCACCAGTGGAGTACCACAGGGGTCTGTGCTGGGCCCCTTACTGTCTGGCATATGTTTCAGAAGTCCAGGCAACTGGGAGCAATCACTGAGTCCCCAATGATGTCAAAATATTACAAGAAGGGCTAATGGGGCACAAAGAAATTATTGGTGCCAAAACCATGGTCTAAAAGTAAATGCAAAAAAATGCATTATTATTCCTTCGGTAAAACAAAAATTCCCTACAAATTGCAATATTGACAGCACCCCATGAGTTCCAACCCAGTGATGCAAGACTTAGGAACACAGGTTGGTAGTAATTTGAACTTTGACCACCAAGTTTCACAGTGGTACGATGAAAGCCTTCTATGGTGCACCTCATACAAGTGCATACCATCCCAGGTCAATGTATGTTACAACTCCTGTACTCGAATTTCTCATTATACCATTAATAAGACTATAATGCACCTTTTAGCATGTACCTCACTGACACCTGCAGCAGCTGGAGAAACCCCAGAGGTTACTTCCACTAAAATACAGGGACTCAAACCATGACCCTACATATGGCAGACTGAAAGCCTATCACTTTACTCTGTATTTTATAGGCTGTTGAGGAGATGCCTTGTGCCTGGCCCATAGGACAATCTCCAACCCTGCCCTAATGGAAACGCTTGCATATCTGCAAGTCAAATCACACAAGAGTCACTCCACTCTAGGGATCCCAATCTAGCTTGTGACATTAACAGAGCATGCTGGGGAGACAGATATGTCTCCCAGGGACTGCCACTTCTCTGGAATAGACGTTGTATTCATGTAAAACAGAGCTCCTTTGGTAACCCTATTCAAATGCAACCTCATATAATCGATGGAATACCTACAAATTCACCCACTAGTGGGTGGCACCAATGTCTTCATGGATAGGGAGTAGGCAGTGTTGATCACAGACCTGCTCTGTTCTATAAATTCATTCTGCAAACTACCTACCTTTTTATTTTATTTTAAATTTGTTTACTGGGAAAAGTCCAACTGGACACAGGTCCATTTTCAGCAGAAAACCTGGGAAGAAAGAAGCTCAGAATACTGCCAAATACAGTACAAAAAAGACAAAATGGTAACATATAAGAAAACATATATCATACATATTAAGAATACAATCAAGCATACATAGCAGAGATGTAACAATTTCTAAATTTCTAATAGTCATTCTATACAAATATGCATAATTGGTGAGTTTGATTTATATATATATATATATATATATATATATATATACATATATATATATATATATTTTTTTTTGGTTATTAGGTCTGTTGAGTAGTACTAACATTGGCTGATCAGTCAACCAGTACTGTAGAAGACTTGTCAATTAGTGTGATATTAGTATTGGATAGCAGAGGTATAGAATAGAGTGGAGAGCAAACCATTTGGTGCAGTGGTATGTAAGCATTTTAACACTGGGGAGTAACGCCATACGAGCAATGCCAGTTATTTAAGTAGTGGCTTTGGAGACATTTTTAAATTAGGAGTAGAGGTGGTAGAAATTAAGTGGCTTGGGGAGTGAATTCCGAGAGTTCTGACGTGGAGGGAGGGCAAAATAGAGGATTTTAAGTTGCCAACATCATTTTATGTTTGACACACATTTATGTGTGAATTCTGATTACTAGGAGCTTTCAAGAAGCTCTAGTGGTGAGTACTCAGAGTGAAAATTAAAAATGCTGAAGTCCTGGGGTTTTGTGATGACGGTAGTGAGAGCTTTTGTGAGCTATTGAGATTTGTTTGAGTAGGAAGTAGTTGAGAAAGTAACTCAAAGCCAATTAAATTGTGTTGAAACTGGGCTGTATTAAAAGTGATGGGATCCTATGAGAGAACAATACCAGAGTATCAAACTTACAAGCAATCACAAGCTTGTAGCAAGACTTCTAGGCCTTCTGCTTTAGTTCGGTGTGCGAAGAAAGTTAGTTGATTAAAGATAGGAGCATAAGGAGTGATGGATAAGGTGATGAGATCCCTTGCAATAGAGTAGCTTTGTACATATGTTTAGTGACGAACCTGTCTGTCTCTACTCAAGGAGACCAAGTTTCTTTTTGTTAATTTTTCTTGATTTGTTTATGGGCTATGTGTATGTCAAAATTTCAGATTACATGTAATGCTACACCTAATGGTTTTGTATATATTGTTGGGATGATTTGTATATTATCTTTAAGCTTTTATGGTAAAATCATTGTTTAGTGAAGGAGATCTAGCAGGGCTAAAGAGAATGGGTTTGATTTTTTTTTTGGGGATTAGAATAAGTTTGATGTTAGTGAACCATGCTTCTGCTAAGGAAAAATTATTTTGAGTTATGGTTTTTAAACTCATGTAGGGTGGGGAGGCAATATATAATAGTGGTATCATCTCCAAGCGTAATTTTCTACTGGAGGCAGAGAACAGAGGCATGAAGCTATCTGGTTAGAAAATACTTTTGAATAGCAAAAGGACTAAAGTATAGACCCCGCTTGAGGGGACATCTGAAACTGGTACTGGTAATAAGGCTACAATTCTTCTTCCTTAGAACTGCCTCGTTGATTGTCTGATAAATAATTATTCAGACCATGATAAGTGGTGCGGAAAGCACTATGTTAAAGGGGGGTTAGAAGCATACGCATGGTTGACCATATCAAAAGGCTTTGGATAGAGTCTGAGAATATGGAGGGTATGGAATAGTCCACTGTTTCTATGATGATTGATAATGTTAGTAAATGAAAGTAGTGCTGTTAATGGTGAGTACTAAGGAGAAGGTGTGAGAAGACATGCTGGGATTTGGATAACAAGTAATTATTTAGTGGCACTGCATCCAGATGGGAATTAACTACTCTCTCTCAATACTTTTTGATAAAGGTGATAGAATTGCAACAGCCTTAACGGTGAGTTGGTAAGCTCGAGCGGAGTTACCTCCCTTTGTGCAGTAGTGGTGCATAATATGTGATATTTTTAAAGTGAGTGAGGTACTTTTACATTCCTGATATTGACCTATTTACCCCTTGAGGAATGGACATGGGATAGACTGTAGCTTCTACCTGAAGGAAATCTGCAGGCAGATTGGTCAGTTATGAGTGTGGTTGGTTTAAGGTTATGGCGAGGAGTTTGTAGCAAATTGGTATTAGTGGGGACTGGGTAAAGAGGAAAAACTGGAGGAGTTGTACTTTTGTTGCGCTGAAATGGGGTAGGGGGTGTCTGTAGATAAAGGGCTACTAGTAGTATTATTTGGGTGTTAGCTAGGGCTTGGACTGTTTCAGTAAAGTATTTGCTAAATTGAGTGGGACATGTTGTCATGGTCATTTAGCATACAGGGTAGGAGTGGTGGATTTTCTAGGGTGCAGTAAACTATTTATTAATGGGCCAGTAATTTTTGAGGGTTGTGAACATATTTTTTCCCTGCATGGTCTTCGCCGGTAATTAGTTTTGTCAAGTTTTATTAGTTTTTTTTTGGCTTTGTTGCAGAGTTCAAGATAATTCCTATCTCAAGGTACTGGTTTTAAAGTTTGCGTGAAACTGTAACCAGGCTTTCGTCCCTTTCTTTCATTATGGTTTTAGACATCTTTTGTTAGCCATGGGCATAATTGGTTTGATTGTAATGGTTCTGGGATGCATGACAGTTTAAGATTTTTAGGAAGGTTGAGTTAAAAGTACTGCTGACAGCTTTGTCTGAGATCGTTGTTTGGGGGAGCCCAGTTACAGCACTGAGTAGTTGATTAGGTCATTAGCTCTATGAGGTCTTTTTTGTTACGTACTACTCTGAAGATGGGTTTGTTTGTTGTGGTGGGATCGGTTCCTAATTAAGGTAAGTTGCTTGATGGTCCTCAGACTGTCAGGAGAAGACAGCGATTGTTGAGCCAGAGAAGTTTGATAGCAGAATGCAGTCTAAGATGGACTGGCATTTGGAGGTTTGTCCAGTTGTGGAGGCAGATATAATTTGGGTAAATAACCCATGGAGGTTAATGTGGGTAGAAGTGATTTTGGCTGGAACAGTCAGACCAGTCCAATAGTAAAGTCCGCCTAATAGTATGGTTTCTTGTGGAAAGGAGGATGACAACCAGTTTATTAGGCTTTCCAGTAATAGTAGTGCTATTGCCTGGTGGGATATATCCACCTGTAATAGTGTTGTTTGTTGAGTTAAGTTTTAATTTGGCTGGAGTAGTTTCTACATCTTTGAATTTTTTGGGAGTACACATAAATTGTTCAATAGTGAGTGGTTTTCGGAACGTATTTACTACACTATATCCTTTTTCCTGATCTGTCTCTATGCATAATATTATAGCCAGGGCAATAATTTCATTATTGTGATGTTCAGGTTTAAACCAAAGTTTCTGTTAACACAATGATATCTGGTTTTATTATAGAGGCTAGTAGGGCATAGAAGGTCCTCGTTTGTTAAATGTCTTCTTACATTAATGTTTAGGAGGGAGATGAGGGGTAGGTCTTGAATATAAGAAGGATCTGGATGTTTAAAGTTTGTGTTTATTGTTAGATTTGTTGGGTCCTGGATTAGGGTGAATGTCACAGAGCAAGTGAAGTTTGGAGTAGGTATGAAATGAGTTTATTTAGTTTGTGTATGTATAGCTTGTTTACTTGGGGAGGACTGAGGCTAGTTTGTATGTAAGATTATTATAGGCAGGAAAAAAGGTTAGATTGGAGGTAGGATTGCAAAATTGATATAAAGAATGTCTTAGTTTTATGGGATTAGTTATGGATTCTGTCTGTCATGGTGTTGGGGAGGTGATATAAAGTTGTGTCGGTAGGAGGAAAGGATGGACAGCAGGAGAGAAAGATAGTTAATGGTAAAATTATACTTTTAGTAGGTGGGTGTGATGTGTATAGGACATATTGCTGAGTTGTAGAAAGGAGTTGGAATTGTGTAGGGTGCTATCACCTAATGGTAGAGTTTAGGTGTTGAGTGGGGGTCTGGTGAATTGTGTTGTTATGGGGGATGATAGGTGAGATTTGATTGGATAATTGGGAGTGAGGCAAGTTGGGGGTGTGGTCTATAACTATAAATGTAATTTATGTGTGGGTATGTGGGAATGGGGGTAGGGTAGGGTAGTGAGCGAGCCTGAGCCTTATGAAAGGGCAAACGGAGGGGTAGTAAACCTGCAAACCACTTCAGATATATATCTGTCGGTTACATATATATGAAAATTCCTTCCGACCTATTTTGAATGTTGTCCACAATCTTATGTATACCCAAAAAGGTCAATTCACATACAAATGCCTGTTTAAATGTTCATAATATGCAGTTCAACAATAATGTCACAGTCCCCAAACAGAAGATGGCTCCAGTATATGCGTAGTTAGTTTTCCAATGACAGTAAATATAGGCACATATGAACGTAGGTATTAGAAATACTTAGCGACCCTCAAAAATTACTGTCCACGATTCAAATTAAGTCAAAAAATGTTCCAAAAAAGATTTTCAGTTACCAAATATGTTTTCTGTTAAATAGAAGGTCAGCCCAAGAGAAAATATGTCACCACGTATAATCATAACACCAGTATCTGAAAACGCTACTATCAGCTCTCCATAGTAGTGAAATCATTCACGATATAACCATTCATGAAAACCAAAAGTCCAATATATCCAAAACGAAAATGAAGGGTTGAATCATCCACAGCAAACCAACTGATGAAGTAACTGAACAATCCAGGGAAGGAGCCCTCTCCTACCGATAGCGAAGACTAAGACGCCAACAGCGAGAACCAACAGAGCAACCAGAACACCACGACTCACACATACAGCATGCACGGCCAAACCAATAGTAAAAAACACAAACGGCCAGCATAAATAGTCCAACGCTTTATTGGAAGATGTAATGGAACATAAAAATGCCCCAACAATAAATCCAACCTTCAGACCGGTTTCGGCAGAGTGCCTTCTTCAGTGAATAATAAAATATGCCCAGAATCAAGCAACATACATATTTATAGCCTAAATCAGCCATAATTCACCAATGGTATGATCCAACTCCTATCTATCTAATAAATATTCATGAGAACTGAAAACCATATTGTAAATGCCCATCAGTAGTGAACACAATATGTATTCAATGATATGAACAATTGTAAATTGTCATGTCACTGTCATGTATTGTTTCAGTACCTCGTGACATACCTCCTAAGATCATCACAATGATTTACCAGAGGAATACAGGATGGATGATGCACACACTAATATTATCGGCCAAATGATACACATTCTTGCACATTCCAGGCTGTTGAGAGGTGTGCCTACAACCAATTGACTGCTGAAGCTGTGGAAATGGTCCAGCACCTTGGTGATATATTACAATGGTGGAATCTCTGTGCATTTCTGTTCTTGCATGGTCTGATTTCTAGTCCACAGTTGGGTAATATAAGTCAGGTAGGATCAGGGTGGTAGGCTGACTCCAGATAGATTTGTAGGGGATAAGATATGTGGGGGGGGGGTCCTGGGTCAGATATGTTAGCCTATAGCTACCAGTACTTTGTATAGGGGTCTTCTCAAAGGTTGACTGCACTTGGAGGGTCTTGTTTGTGTCAGACTGTTTGATCAGCCTGGAGGTGTGTGTGTGTGTGTGTGTGTGTGTGTGTGTGTGTGTGTGTGTGTGTGTGTGTGTGTGTGTGTGTGTGTGTGTGTGTGTGTGTGTCACATATATGTATGGCTCACCTCATTTTGCTTGGCTGGCCACATTTTGGGGTCAGGATGTTGCATAGGATGAGTGATCAGGGAAGGGTGTGTTACTCCCCGTGGCTGCAGGCCAGGGTTCTGTGGGTGCAGACATGTCACCATCTTCCAGAGTTAGGACTGCCTCTAATGAGTGCATTCCCATGTTTAGACTCCTGCCCTGCTTGTCGACTGTATGGAGTATCACAGAATGTCCAGATTCATGACTCATATATCTGGTTGTTTACCCAAACGAGTGTGGTTTTCAAGGAAAAGTGTTTTGCAAGTCACTCAGAGTTGAAGTCGGGTATTACTGACAGTTGACATTGCAGTTTCAGACTTCATACCCTTCAGACTTTCCATGCTAATACAATCAATCCATCAACTTTCTAACATTATTAGAGCAGTATTTCAAATGTGTCTTTCTCTTTGGACCTTTATCACCCCATTATTCATGGCTTTGTCCAGATTTCTGGCTCTCTGAGGCTGGCAGGTTTGCTCCTAGCAGTTAGCAGCATGGCCTTTCTTTGCATTTTGTAGACTGTGTTATGTTGGTGTTATGGAACCCATGACACTCCCTGACAGGGCACTGTGGGTGAGGCATGGTCATTTGCCAGAGGCCTGTAGGCCAGGTGTGACAGATGCAGGCCATCGGTAGCAAGGCAGTGCATTCTGATGATCATATGTTCCCAGGCTGCCGGCACATGATGCCCCTGGGATGGCACCAGTAAGTTGACTGGGTGTTACTGACAATTGTTCCCTGTTCATGTTGAGCCATCACTCTAGTTGACAGCTGGATGCTGCTTAAGGCAAGGGACATGTTACTGCACTTCTATGGGACTATGGGTGGGGGGGGGTGACACATCTGTACACAATACACATTTGCAGAGACTGTGCTATTTGCTTAACATTTTGGTCTCATTTAGCATAGTGGTGTACCCTATCTTTTATACTACAGGCATAACAGTATCAACCACAGGTCAGATTGTTCTGGCATAAACATTTGTAGTTTCAGACTTCTTACCTTTCAGAACCATACTGCCACTGCCAGACCTGCTGTGATATCACTGTGTAAGTTTGTAGGTGGGAATTTGATGGATGTCGCCATGTGGGGGCTTTGCCAGACATTTCTGTATGGTTTTCTACAGCTGATCTGCTGGATGAGGCTGTGGGTGAGTATGGGACTCCCACTTTGACATCAATGCATGTGACCTATGACCCCCCCACTTATTTGGCTCACCACATATACTGCAATGGTATTTGTCAACTAGTGTGACACTGCATAATGTGGGTAAGCCAGTACTGGGCATACACTTCCTGCTGTCCCACAGAGCTGTCAGTTGCCTGTTGCTATCCCAGTAAGCCACCCCATTCCTTTGCATGCTTGCATCAATACCATACCTATGTTATCAGAACATTCTACTCCATTCATTTATTATTAAGAAGACTGACTTATCTTGTGCCTGAGGCAGTTGTGAGGACGGTGCTTAAGGGCTGACAATGTTGGATGCATGTAGTACACTGCCTATGCATGGTAAGATATACATGGTGTGATGTTTGCCATCCATTTTACTGTGTGTGTGAGTCAGAGAGAGATATCAGTCCCTCAGGCCCTACAGTGTCAGTGTATGTGCTATGGGTTGCCTCTTTGCCAAGGACAGGGCATACTGGGCATGCCTCTGTCTGCCTACAGAGACAGGCTCAGGATATTCCTCCTCGGAGTCCCTCTGTGCCTGTGGAGACCTTGGCAATGGTGGGGGGCTGTATGGCCCTTCCCCATTTTGTTCCTGCTGCAGCTGTTTCTGCAGGATCATATTGTGTAGCATGGCACATACTATGAGCATGTGTGCACATGTGGCTGGAGAGTACTGCAAGGCTCCATTGGATATGTCAAGGCAGCAAAAACATGACTTAAGCATCCCAAATACATGTTCTATAATGATCCCAGTTTGTGCATGTGCCTCATTATGGCATTCTTGTGTGGGTGTGTGTGCATTTCTGATGGGTGTCATCAGCCATGGCTCCAGTGCCTAGCCAGCATCCCCCACCAGATGGCCATATGGGATGTCCCCACTGGCAAACACCTGGTACAGCTGTGACGAATGCCAGATGTAGGAGTCATTATAGCTTTCAGGGCTGCCAGTGCACACATTCATGATAATGGCCTGGGCATTGCACATGACCTGACAGTTAATAGAGTAGAACCCCTTGCAGTTTAGGTAGGCCCTACCCTGGTCATCGGGTGGTGCTTTGATGTGGATGTGCGTGCAGTCTATGGCACCCAGTACCTCCGGGTATTCTACTACATGGTGGAAGGGGTGCATATTGCTGGTCCTCTCTTCACAGGTGCTGGGGAAGTAAATGTGCTCAGCAGCATGTGGTCACATGGCATCCAGGAATTGGTGTAGTATCCTGGATGCAGATGGCTGTGAGAGCCCCATGATATCCTCAGTTGGTCTTTAGAAAGTACCTGTAGCTGGTATTCTTAAGGCTACAAATGCCTTGGTATCCACTGGGATGGGCTCCCCTCTGTTAGTTCTGGGTCTGAAGTGAGGCCGGCACAGCACAACAAGTTGCTGAAGTATGTCCCTGTCCACCCTGTAGTGCTCTACTATCTCCAGATCATGTAGCCCCTGGTTGGTTACCCTGGGTCTGAACACCCTTCTCCTCCTCCTCGATCTGAGTCGGTTATCAGCATTATCCTCCTCAGTGCCCTCGGCCTCTTGCACATGCTGATAGATCAAAGCAACAGCAGCCCCTAACATTTTTTGCTAGTTTTGTCAGTTAAAAATTCCCTCGTATGTGTACACCTATGGTGCAGAGTTTGTGGGGAAAACCAGACTGGAAGGTGTTTGCATAGTTTATAGTGGTGTGCTGCAGATGCTGCCTGTGTGACTTTGAGACATTCCACCTGCCAGCTATTTCACTTGTATTTGAGTGGCTGTATTTTGCTATTTCCCTTTTTTTTCCTTTTCTCACTTCCAATCTCTACCCCTTTTAAGCCCCGAGGCTCGGGGCGCAAACCCGCTGCCTAAATGTAAATAGTGCTGCTATTTCCATTTTTTTTCTTTTTTTCTTTTTAAGTCCCAGTGCACTCCACACACACCCATTTAGCTAACGTAAACACATATTAGCAGAAATGGCCCTCCTTGGACTTGAACATGCTCTTCATTTCATGGTGTAAGACATTACAGCCTCAGACACATACACTTACTTAGCTGGACTTAGCTAAGTGCAAACCCAGGCAACAGAGCTCCAATGTGCTTACAGCAAGCATGAAACAACCCCCTTTTCATGTTAGTTGCACCTCCTGCCTACACTGTCCTATTGTAGCACCTACATGGTTAGGTGCAGTGTGTGGACTTAGAATATTTTGTAATTCAGTAAATTCCCTCTCATTTGCATACCCCACTGCCTTAGTCCATACTTACTGCTCTGACACGTAGCCTTTCCCCTTGACAACCAGTGTTCCCTGGTAATGTTTTGATTCTCCATGCCATTGACTATAATGGCAAAATGCAGATTTCCCCAAAAATTTAGTTTTTTCATTTTTTTTTTTATTTCCCACATGATCACATTTGCATGCCGCTGCCCTATTCTTAAACGGCTGAGATCAGCCAAAAACAATTACTTTGATTTTTTATTAACCACTTTCCCTTGCTAATGGCCATATATTTGGCCACTGGCTGCCTAAAGTTTATAATGCATGCTTCAAGCAACTTCAATCAAGCAGTACTCTGGAACTCCACTCTATCCTCCCAGCTACCTGTCAACACTGGTGTCCCACAAGGGTCTATACTAGGTCCTCTCCTATTTTCTTTATTTATCAATGACCTACACCATGTGGCTCCCCAAGCTACATGTATACATTATGCAGACGATTCAACGCTTATCTGTTCAGCCACATCTGTATCACACCTTCACTCCCTCACACAACACATATTTAACTCTGTAGAAGAATGGTTTTCCCAGCATTGTCTACTTCTCAACCCTAAAAAAACTAAACTGCTCCTCTTTACACCTTCGAGCAAATCTCCCCTCATTGATTTTACTATAACATCAACAAATGGCACACCTATATCACAAGAGTCTACTACCAAACTACTAGGCATTACTATTGACAACAACCTTAACTTCGATGCCCATATTAACAACGCACTAAAAACCATTAACAAAAAAATAGGCTCTCTTTACAGAATCAAACCTTTCCTCACTCCAGAATCTAGAACAACTATAGCCCACTCCCACCTTATCTCACCCCTTCTCTATGCCTCCCCCATTTTTACCAAATTATCAAAAAAAAATCTGTCAAAACTAGAAAACTCCTACCACAACATAGCCAGATTTGCCACAGGAAACCCTTACAGAACCCACCACTGTACTAATTTAAAACAACTAGGCTGGCTGGAATATCAACAGCAACTAAAAATTAACCAGCTTAGCATAGCCCATCAAATTCTTTATCAACTTGACAAAACCCCTATACTATCCAGTCTGATTCACCCATACCACAACCTAAAGTCCCTGAGATCTGCACACAAACTTCTTATAAACACTGTCAAGTCAAACAACAAGGCCGGAGACCCTCTTTTCTCAAACACTGTTGGAAAAGATTGGAACCTGCTTCCCTCTGAACTTTCATCTATTCCCTCAAAGTCTCCTTTTAAAAAGAAACTCAAGGTTTACCTCAAAACACAATGGCTGTGCCCCTGTACTAATCCTGACTAACATTACTTCTTGTCAGCTGACTTATTGCACCCCTGACTAAGTTTACTTTCTTTTCATCTATTTTTCCTTTATCCCTCTCTCTGTACATGTTTATTGTATACTTCATGTATGTCATGTTCTACAATACTTTGTTCACTCCATCACCTTTGTACCACTTGTTTATTTTTTCAAAAATGTTTTTTATCCTATTATTATGTTATTATATTTGCATGTAGTTCTTAATAGTTTTTACTTAGTATCATTAAAATTATATAAGCGGAGCTTATCTCCCCGGGCCTGTACTGAAAATGGACATATATCTAGCTAGACTAGCCCGGTCAACAAATGTAAAATAAAATAAATAATAAAATAAATAAATTTTATTTGAGCTGTCATGCCTCCATTTTACTATTTGCTGAAATGTGTTCTGTTAGTAACCGAACACATTTCTGCAACTAGTACTGTTCCTGCACGGATGCCTGCCTGCTTTCTGAATCACTAATTCACCTCATCTGCATGGTTTTCACCAGTAAATGAGATAATTAACATTCTGCATGGCTTTCTGTGCAGGAACAGTGTTGTCAGGCTCGTGGACGTCAGATCAGCTGCTTCCTGAATCGTTTGGCAGTCATAGTCCGTGCAGGAATGGCTACACTGTTCTTGCATGGAAAAAAGAGTTTAATGAATCCCAGGGAGAGTATTAGACCTAATTGTAACAAATGCTGCAAATCTGATAACCAGTGTTAAAACTGACATGTCCTTTGGAAAATCTGATCACAGCTTAATAGGTTTTACTATAAAAATGTAAGAAACAGTTAAGAATGAAGAGGTTGTACAATTATGGTAAAATTGACTATAGTAAAATCAAACAACTTCTCTAGGTGATAATCACTATTGAAATGACACCATGACCCTATGTGCAAAAATGGGAAAAAGGGGTTGCTGATGGATGGATTAGCAATGATGATGATCATGGCTATACTACTCTTAAAGAATTCTTATGTAAAGGAGTGTAGTCTACAGCAGTTAAAAAGAATAAAAAATTAGAAACTTTACTTTTTTGTAGAATAAGGGACTCTTAAAACTTCATGAAAAAAGAAGAGATTAAACCACATTAAAAAAAATCTGTCATGAAAGGAGATACTGCCAGCCCAGCTATCTGGAATTTTGTAAGTAATTATATGTCATTTGTGAATATCAACATGATTCATATGCTTGTGTTATAAATGTATTAGAACTGTATGTCATATAAGATGTTTGTACAGACTTGTGCTGAAGAGGTATTTTACAAAGTGCTGTTTAAAAAGGATCCACAGATGCCCTTCTGGAAGGGAACAGAAATGTACTACACTATCGTAACTGTTTGAATGTATGTATTTTAACAGTGGAAACCAGAACACAAGAGGTTAACTTCAGAAAAAATAGCTGAAATTAAATTACTTTATGGCAGCAAGGAGACACAATGCCTAAAACTAGGGAACTTTCTGCATTGTCTTGCAAGTGTTGTATTGTTTTATGACTTCCAGCAAATACCAAGATTTGAGGAAAATACCTTGTGTATGTATTTTCACAGGTAGATGCTAAATAATACCAGATGCATCAATGTTTTTTTTTACCTGAGATAGAGTCAGATGACAAGAAATGATGTCATTCTGCAAGCTATCTTGACAGTAATATTGGAGATATTAATTTGAGAAGTCTCTTAGTGAGAGACAGTATTCTGTATTTTGACTTTGACCTGACAACATCAAGATCCACTCACCACATCTGCCTTGCTTGCTCTGAAGTACATTATTAGGGTACAGTAATTCTCTTAGATACAATCAGGAATATAGCAAAGCTTAGCTTAGATGTTTTTCTTTATTTATTTGAGACTGTCCTGCAATGTTGTTTTAAATATTACCTGTGATTTTGAACTCTGATGTTACTGTAAATCTATATGATTTTGAACTCTGTTACTTTAAATCTATATTTAGTATTGTCTTGTTCTTTTATTATTTATTATTAAATATATTTAAACCTTTAATTGTGGCTGATCTGTATAGACATATTTATGCTCTGAGAGTACTTGCATATTTATTTGGTGACACTGTGTAGGCCACTCCTAATAGCCTTGGTCTTGGTCAAACTACCATTTGCGTTGATAGTGACATTACACAGTAAGATTGGACACCCTTTGTTAAAGGCCTTAACGTAGCTGATAAACAGGTGGCTGGTAGCAGTAATAACTACCTTATAGTCTGAGCAGAAGGGGGGCATAGCTAGTAAACATGTGCCAGCCTTTCCCAGGTGTGCATGTGTGTGTATGTGTGTGTGTGTGTGTGTGTGTGTGTGTGTGTGTGTGTGTGTGTGTGTGTGTGTGTGTGTGTGTGTGTGTGTGTGTGTGTGTGTGTTTGTATGTGTGTGTAAAACAAATCTCCAGGAGTGTGTGTGTGTCAGCTACTTGGGCAAAGACAAGAAGCACTGGTTGGACAGAGAGAGTGTTGGAGGTCTTGGCTTGGCCATTCAGCTGAGATCTCAACTCTATAGCTGTGCCAGTGGGGAGTCTTATTGAGGATCTGGAGAAAGAAAGAGATACCAGCCCTGGACTGACTGCGGTCTCTGTATGCACTTAAGGGACATTGCAATTGATGCAGAGAGCTGCATCTGGAAATACTGTGTGTGTACTTGTAATCCTCCCAATGTACATTCCCCACTGGTGCTAGTGGTGAGGATTGAGGCTCCTTGATTATTGGCCAGAGGTGGGACGTCACAACATCCAACACCGAACAAAGAAAATTAAACTATGAAATAAAAACTGCAAATGATACCATCAATACAAAGGTTTATTACAAGTGAGTGAATACCTAGAAGAAAAAAAATCCAGTTATGATAATTAAGATTAATGGAAATATAATATTTATCCCCATTATAGCAGCAAATTAATTTAATAAACACTTCATAACAGCAGGAAATACAGGCGAAAGAGAAATTTATGATACTCGTAAACTAAATGTACACAACTATACATGTCCAGTAATAACATTAGAAAGTATAACAAAGAGCTTTAAAGAAGTTACTGCATAAAACCGGTACATGGTCAGATAACATTTCTGCCATTCTATTAAAAAAATAACGAATTAAAAATAGCTTTGTCAAATATATTCAACTTGCTATTTAAAACTTACTGTCAAAAGTATTTCTCTCACACCACTACATAAAAAATGCAAAACAATACACAAAACAGCCACATGGATAACTATGGATGTTTTGAGAGCTATATTCTGGAGCTAAAGGAACATATCAAAATAACATATGACATAATCCAGCATGGTTTTATCAAAGGAAGATCCACTTTAACTTAACTGAATTTTATGACCAGATAACTTTAATAGTGGATCAATGAATGGCAGCAGTATAATAGACTTGCCCAAGACATTTGACACTCTGCCACAAAAGAATATATGAAATATTAGTTAAAGACAAATATAACCCATATTTGGTAAACTGGATAGTTGCCTGGCTGTCAGAAAGAACACAAACTGTTGCACTACAAGGATGCACTTCTGATCCTTTACAAGTAATGGATAGTGTCCTACAAGAAGTAGTTCTGGGCCCTTTATTATTAAAAATAGTCTTTGATACGGTCCCAATCAAGTGGTATTGAAAGCAGTAAGACAACTAGGACTGTTGATGAAAAATATCTCTTTAAAACAGGATAAGCATATGCTTGAGTTACATAAAACCTATATAAGGCCCATTCTGGAATATAATAACATCTTCAGTACTTAGACTAAAGGGCAATTAATTAGGCTGGAATCAGTCCAGAGAAAAGTCACAAAAACATAACAATGTTGGCAGACAATAGATACAAAGAAAGATGGCAATAGTTAGTACTTTTCACAATTCATTATTTCTATCGTAGAATAAAATTAATTTTAGCAAAATATCCCAACTAACATCCTTATGAGGTCATAAGAAGGCTGAAACATATATGTCCAGAGCTAGTGGGATTTGGCTTTCCTGGCCTGAGTGTATCCATAAAGACTTAAAAAGAAAAAGTTAAAAGTCATGGATATTCATAAGCCAAATTGCTGAAACACTTGATGTCCTTAAAAGGTCATTTGCATATATCCCATGGGACCCTATTACAGGAGGTTTAAGGTATCACACAATGAAAACTCTAGCTTGGCTAGGTTTTTCTTGTAGTTTTTGTTTGTTTTTGTTTGTCTGTGTGACCTTTTTACTCTTTGCTTTGCACACTCACGAGCGCGCACACACACACACACACACACACACACACACACACACACACACACACACACACACACACATATACATCATAATATCGAAACAGTAAAGATGAAATATCAAAATACTGAAAGTGTATATGCTCAACTGCCACAACATCGAATTCTCAAAACATCGAAATTTCCTAAACTGAAGTTGCAACATTCCTCTACACCTTTAAAACACACTGAAGAAACTAAACAAATAGAATATCCAATACAATAATGTACATACTATGTGCAAATTCTCAACTTCAGAACAGAAAACAAACTGGAAAAAGTTAAAAAACTGACAACATTTCACATCTTTTCAAACAGATATGCTGGAAATCCAAACCCCAGTACGTGCGCAGTAAGTAATCCCACCGTCCATCACACCCCCTGCAAATTAAATATAACAACTCCAAGATCGAACTACATTGAGGGGAAAGGGTAAAACAGATAGCAATCTCACATCTGTGTTAGAACTGCAGCTCTTTGTTTTCAATCGCTACACAAGATATATTTTACCAAATTATACCTTCCAAATAATGGATATCCCTTCTATAATCACAACTTACTTACTTTTTTGAATATAGTAGCGTTAAGCAATTCTCCCAAACTTCCCAAAGTGTTCAACATTACGTCGCCCATTTTCTTTCTACATACAATATATGCACCCTTAAAGGCACAGTACTATTTTCAAACCTTAAAAGCTGCAATTTTACCTACGATTTTGGTATTAAGCAATATGGTAACATAAACATACGATATATTACACTTTTCACATTCTGGTCTCAATATTATGAAATTTGGTATTATAGTAATTTGAAAAATAAAAGTAGATCCGTGTGTGTGTGTGTGTGTGTGTGTGTGTGTGTGTGCGTGCGTGTGTATATATATATATATATATATATATATATATATATATATATATATATATATATATATATATATATATATATATATATATATGTACACACACACACACACACACACACACACACACACACACACACACACACACACTATATGATTTGGATGCTTCCACCACTGAGATACACAAAAACATCACATCCCTCCTTTTAGACCATAGGGAACTACCTGTAGGCAAGGAGTTGAGGCATCTGGATGCTAGTTCCTTTGAGGTGTCAGGTGACATATACCACCAAAATAACAGCTGTCTGCAGTTAATTGCCAGTGTAGTAGAAGCAGATATGTCTGCTACAGGATCACAATGCCCAACACTGAGCACATTTAGGTGGCATATATGTGCAGGGCTTCTACAGAGCAGAGGCAATACACCTTTTTTACAAGATATCAGAAACCCTATGACCCCCCAGACATGGAAGGTGATAGCAATCTGTGCACCAATGGCAGAAAATGAAATTAAAGACATGCAAGTACACATTACTGGAGAATCAGCAGGAGAATGTGGAATACATAAAGGAAACTTCAGAGTCATCAGGATGAGGAAAGGGCTGAATAGTGGAAAAAGCTGTATTATAAGTAAGGGTATCTCATCCAGGGACAAGGAGGTCATAACATCCCTGTATTCTTCCCCTATAAGGCCCATTATTGAGTATAACACCCCATTCAGCATGTACCTCACAAAGCACATGCAGCAGCTAAAGAGACCACAGAGGTTCTTCACCAGGAGAATCCAGGGCCGCAAAAATCTGCCATATACAGATAGGCTAAAAGCCCTATCCCTCTACTCTCTTTCATACAGACTCCTCACAGGTGACCTGTATGTGGCATACAAGGCAATCCCAGAGCCCACAAGTCAAGATCCACTCAAGCAACCCACACACATGGCCTCAACCTGGTCTGTGACATCAATAGGACTTGTTGGCAGGACACATTTGTGTCCCATAGACTCCCCCATCTGTGGAATAGATTCCCTCTCCATGTCAAGTAGAGCACCTCTTTACCCCTTTTTAAGCATAACCTGGATAACTGGATGGGAAATAGAAAATACATCCCTGGGATTCCACCCATGTCCCTGCTGGACAGGGACATCAGGTGCTGATTTGTCTATGCATGGGCTAAACTCTTGGCTAGGCTTATAAGGGCCTCAGGGCCAACAGCCTAGTAACTTCCTATGATTTTATGATCCTATGATATGCAGAACAACAGATATGGCAAGTATAAAATAAAACTCGGTGATAAACCAAACTTCACTTTAACAAAACAAAATAATCCAGTAAGCGCTTTCGTCTCTTATCTTATCTCTTTTTTTTTTTTTTTTTAGATATGGCAAGTAACTGAGTAACTGGAGGAGCTGACTGTTTAGATAAACAAATAGACAGAGCACATGGAGTTGGCAGATTTTTCAGGAAATGCTTTCTGATGGATGGATATAGAATTAAAATAGTAGATAATTCTCCACCACAGATTTATCTGAAATGAAACTAAAAGGTCTGCTTAAAGAAGTCTTCCATTTTAAGGCAAGCAGAAGCAGCAGCAGCATGTCTGCTATATCTTGCAATGGTCAGAGTTATATGGAAATGAAAGGTTCAGGAGGATAAGAAGGAAGCAGAAACAATACACATATACAAAGATGTGGCAGCAGTGGGAAACACATATACAAAGATGTGGCAGCAGTGGGAAACACTCACATATACAAAGATGTGGCAGCAGTGGAAAACTCTACAAAGATGCCAAAGACAACAAACAAAGTAAAAAAGGCACCAATAGGTAACTTTTCTGACTGCACAAATTTTAATAAAACAATACAGGGAGATAATACTCCCTGTCTCTAGCTGCAGTTAGTTGCCTGAAGTGTGAAAAAGTGCAGCCATCTGGATACAATGAATGTTGTTAGACCGCTTTTGAAATTGTGTTAACTTAGCCTGGGGGTTTCTGCTTGCATTATAATCTGTGCTGGTCACATTTTTTAATCATTCTGCTCATCTTCCGAGTGGTTGGCAGCTGAGATTCACCTGCATGAATAAACTGACAAAAGCTGATTTAAGCATACTTTTCTCTGCACTTATTTAAGATTAGAAATTTGTAGATATATGTTATATATAATATAATACAGGGAGATAATACTCCCTGTCTCTAGCTGCAGTTAGTCTCCCACCCCCATCCCTGTTCTTGTGCTGTTAATCTTGGTGGCTTTGGAATTGCCCACCCCTGCTGTAAATCTGTTTTTCGACACTTCCACTGGGCCCATCTCATTTGCTCACTCAGCTGAGTACAGTGAGATCATATTTTGATTTCAGACACTCCTACCAGTCCCATCTCCTCTGCTGTGTACAGAGAGAGCACTTGGGGAGGACATCCCCTACAGCATTTTAATCTGCTCTGCTCCCTCCCTCTCCAAAAAAAAAAAAAAAAATACTTATAGTTTCTTGAGCTGCTCTTACATAACTATCTTCTACCTTAATACCTTAATTTGCTGTTCTGTGTGCTTTTAAGTGTTCGAGTGCTCTTATTTGATTTTTCATAAACTTGTTTTTGTCATTTTTAACTTATCTGCATTTATTTAAACTGTATTTGCCTTAATATTGCTACACATTCAAGTGTGCTAGCTTGTACTGCATTTAAAGTGTTTTTGCTACTGTCATTCGCTCATTCTTTCTAATACAGAGAAAACTTTTTTGAGAACCCACTTAACTAAAAAAAAAATATATACATATATATATATATATATATATATATATATATATATATATATATATATATATATATATGGGTCTACCTGACATGGTCGACAGTTCACATGATCGACACTCATTTGGTCGACAGTTCATTTGGTCGACAAGCAGATTTGCCCCCTTCCCCAATGTTGTGCGACCCTGGAGTTGATATATATAGTTAGGGGGGGTGTGGGGGGTGAAGCCCCCCATCTAAAATGCTTGTCGATCAAATGAACTGTCAACCAAATAAACTGTCGACCATATGAACTGTCGACCATGTCAGGTAGACCCATATATATATATATATATATATATAAATTCCAATCTTGTTTTCTACTTTTCCTGTAAGTAGTCTAATCCAGATTCAGATTTGCTGTATCCAGGACTGTTTGTAAGCTTCTGTGCCCCAAGCCTTTCTGTGTTGGAGGGAAGCCTTCTAGCTTATCATTGGGAGTGGTAAGCACTAGGTAACCTATCTACCACAAGAGTGGTTTCTGGCCCAGAAATTGTAGTTTATTGGTCATTTGGGCAGTTTTTCCATCTCTTTCAACTTTATGGTTTAAAAGCCTGCATTTGTGCCTGCTTCCCACCTTCCCTGTTAACCAGTTTAGCCCAGATACAGATTTGCTGTATCCAGGACTGTTTGTAAGCTTTTGTGCCCACAAGCCTTTCTGTGTTGGAAGAAAGCCTTCTAATTTATCAGTTGGAGTGGTAAACACTAGGTAGCCTATCTACAACAAGATCCAGATACAGATTCTTAGTTTTAGCACTTGAATTTGCTTATCCGTGCTCAGCACTTATTCAGAAATTGTTGTAAGCACTAAATAAACTACAAATTACTACAGCACTCACCCTTCCTCATTACCTAGAGGAAAACAGTTTTGGTACTTACTTTCCTCACTTGCTTAGAGAAAAACAGCTCTTGTACTCACTCTCCTCACTTGTCTAGAGGAAAATATTTTTTTATTCAGGCATGTCCAAGGGTCAGCTCCCGGTGTTCTCTCCTGTCTATCTGATTAATCTTGGGGCAATGTAGCAATTGCCTCATACACAGACAACCCTCTCCTCCTATCACCCAACACTATAACTTGTGAGAGATGCACTTATCTAGCCAAAATGGAGGTAAAGCTCTCTCCAACCAAGACTGAACTTGATAGTCAAGAGGAAAAGGTAAACACTTGCACCACACCACACTCATCGCATAGTCCCACTATACCTGCACCACCCAAATCCACACATAGAAACACAAAAACATTAATGGAGGCTCTCAATAATAATCTGCTCAAGCAACAGAGACCTCCAAAGCAGAAACACAAGCAACCTTCTACCACCAACACAACCCAAATGACACATAGCCCACAGACTCAGTTTGCCGCTCAACCACAGTCCATAAGGCAAAACAACGTACCCAACACACTAGTCATAGGTGACTCTATAGTCAGGCACACTGATGTCCCACTCACTAGGCTAAACAAGGAGAAGGTCACTGTCAGCTGCCTGTCGGGTGCCAGGATCCACCATATAAAGCATGCACTCAGGTCACTCCACAACAAGTACAGATATGACTCTGTGATTGTCCATGTTGGTGTGAACGACCTGAGATGTACCTCCCTGGACTACATGAAAAGAGACATGGAAGAAATCTTGTAGCCCAGGCAAGATATGACCCTAGTTCTGAATAGCATCCTACCATCGCCCAGAATGATACCTCAGTTCAAGGACAAAATGAGTGACTTCAACAACTGGCTAAGCTTCTGGTGTCATTCTAAGGGGATCCAGTATCTGTTTGCCTGGGACGACATGGTCAACAGACCACGATGCTTTGCCAGAGATGGCCTGCACCTGTCACCCCTGGGATTCTGGATACTGGCAAAGGCTCTTGGCGCCCCTATAGTGCCTTTTTTTAGGCAAGGTTCAAATGACAAATTCACCACCATAACAGGAACAGGCAAGCAAAACCTGAGGGTAATGCAACCCAATGCTAAAAGTCTAAATCTCAAAATGCACTCACTCGAGGCACTCCTAAAAATGGAGAACATCAATGTCTGTGCAGTGACTGAGACCTGGTTCAAGGATCCAGAGAGCACCCCTGCATTACCAGGCTATAACTCATACCACACTTTTTGGCCATCTAACCTGGCCCAGAACAACAAAGGTGGAGGTGTGTCTATATTCATTAAGGATATCCACACCTCCAGGCTAGTTGCTCAGCATAATGCAGCCAAGGTTATCCAAGTGCAACTAACTCTGGGAAAAACTGCAATCCAAATTGTAGCTTGCTACAGATACCCCACCATGCCCCAGGATTCCCACTCCTCTTTTCTTGATATACTGGAAAATAATAGGGTTCAACCAAACATCTTAATATTGGGTGATTTCAACTATCCCACCATTAACTGGGAAAACTACTCATGTACCAACACCTTCACTCATCACTTTCTGGAATTCACAAATTCCAATGCCCTGGATTAACTTATCCACACCCCCATCTGGGGCAACAATATCCTAGACCTAGTCATTACCAACATGAGTGACCAGTGTTCCACACCTGAAGTCAACTCCTCTTAGGTCAGATCCGACCATAAGCTAATCTCCCTAGATATCCACATCCCACCCCTCATTAAGGAAACCATGGTAAAAATTTCTCCAAAGCCAACTTCATACTTCTTAAGACAGAAGTGGTGAACTTCATGATACCCATGCAGATGGACAATACAGTTATGACTGCTGACTCCTACACAAATGCACTCTATAAGCACTTACACAAGTGCATGGATCATGCTATCCCAAACAGAACCAATACACTATCCCCCCAAAAAAGGAAGCCAATCTGGTAGTCCCCTGCCATAAACAAAATCTACAACAGAAGGAAGAAATTGTTGCAAAAGAGAGTGAAATCCCATGCGTGGAGGAGCTCCCTGGTCAGCCTCAGCAAGAAGCTGAGATCCCTTATAAGATCCTCCAAAGCTAGCTATGAAAACAAGATTGCCACTGATTCTAAGGACAACCACAAAGCATTCTATAGCTATGTCAAGAATTTCAATGGCAACACCCAGATCTGATCTGAGTTACAGCACAATGGCACAAAAATTACAGAACCAACTGATATTGCCAGCATTCTGGCAGATAGGTTCAGTGCTAACTTTACCCTCCTCTCACCCCCTAAAGGGCCCATATCTATACAGGAAGAATGCAGAGTCCCTGTAATCACATCTGTGCAGGTAAAAGCAGCACTCTCTAAAGCCAAAAACACAGCATCCATGGGACCGGACAACATCCCAGGCTGTGTTTCACACGAACTTCAGAACGAACTGGCTCCCCACCTAAGCACCATGTTCAGTCATAGACTCACGTTAGGCTTTGTGCCCACTGAATGGAGCACAGCAACAGTTATCCCACTCCACAAAGGGGGAGCCACCACTGATCCTGGGAACTATCGCCCTATCAGTCTGACAAGCCTGGTCTGCAAGGCCATGGAATGTATCATCATGGAATTCATAAACAAAGACATTGGTAACCTCCAAACTCTGGACCCCACCCAGTTTGGGTTTGTGAAAGGCAGATCTTGCCTCCTGAACCTGGTCGACTTCTTTGAGGCAGTCAACAAAGCCGTAGATGAGGGTAAGGTGGTTCACACAGCCTATCTTGACTTTGCCAAGTCTTTCGACACCATCCCCCATTCTGGAATTATAGCTAAACTCACTAACTAGGTATAAATCCCTATGTCACAAAATGGGTTACCAACTGTCTCACTGACAGAACACATACTGTAAAGGTTGCAGACTCCAAATCTGACTTCTAACCAGTGACAAGTGGAGTACCACAGAGTTCAGTCCTGGGACATTTCCTGTTTGGTATCTACTTCTCTGAAGTACAGGCTAACACAGAAGGCCTCTGGCTAATGAAGTTCGCAGATGACTGCAAACTAGGAGTTATAATCGAGTCCCCAAATGATGTGGACATCCTACAGAAGGGCCTCAATGAGACAGATGCCTGGTGTCAGAGCCATGGCCTCAAGCTCAACACCAAAAAGTGCATTGTTATCCCCTTTGGTAAAAAATCTGTACCCATGAACTACCACATAGGCAGCAGTCTTCTTAACACTGAATGTGTGATAAGAGACCTTGGGACCCAGGTGGACAGTAGTCTCTCCTTTGATAATCACATTGCCACAGTAGTCAGGAAATCCTTCTACGTGGCACAAAAGGGTTCTCATCCAGGAAAAAAGAGGTCACTGTTCCCCTCTGCTCGGCACTCATTAGACCAATTATAGAGTACAATGCCCCTTTTGGAATGTACCTCACAAGACATCTGCAGCAGCTGGAAAGGCCATAGAAATACTTCACAAAGAGAATTACTGGCCTCAGACAGATGCCCTACACTGATCGTCTCAAAAAACTCCAGCTTTACTCTGTAGCATATCGCCTACTCCAAGGTGATCTCTGCCTAACATATAAAGCTATGTCAAACCCAGAGCTGTTGGACATTCTACACCTAAAGAAATCCTGATCCCTCTGAGCTACATGCTCTAGGGACCTAAACCTTGTCACCACAATAAACAGGACTTGCTGGAGGGATAGATTCCTGTCCCAGAGACTTCCCATACTCTGGAACAAGCTACCCATCTATGTCAAGCAAAGTTCCTCATTAACACTCTTTAAGATAAATCTTGATGAGTGGATGGGAAATAGGAAATACACCCCGGAGATCACTTCTGTGGCTCTGCTTGACAGGGGCGCAGGAAATTAACTTTTTTGGGTTGGCGTAAGCCAGGAAACTTTGTTGGCTAGGCTTACTTAGGCCCTTGGGCCAATAGCTTAGTACCTATCTATGAACCTATGAACAAAATGAAACAGACAAGTAAAGTAAAGTGCTTTTCGTCTGGTTCGATGACCGGACTTCTTCAGATAAATTCACAACTGATACATACACTTAATTCAGCCCATTGATTACACTAACACTAATTAACCAATTAAGCAATTCCTAACAACCTTTTCTAATTCAGCAATTTCATATATAGTTACATTTAAAATGCTGTGTAAAACCATTCATTTTAAAACTCTTATAACTATGCTTAAGTAAAAACTGAATAGTTCATTACATTCTAGTGCAGAATGGAATGTAATGAACTATTCAGTTTTTACTTAAGCATAGTTATAAGAGTTTTAAAACGAATGGTTTTACACAGCATTTTACATGTAACTATATATGAAATTGTTGAATTAGAAAAGGTTGTTAAGAATTGGTTAATTGGTTAATTAGTGTTAGGGTAATCAATGTGCTGTATTTTAAGTGTGTGTATCAGTTGTGAATTTGTCTGAAGAAGTCCGGTCATCGAACTAGACGAAAAGCTCTTTACTTTACTTGTCTGTTTCATTTTGTTGTTTTATTAAACTTTGTGAAGTCGGAAAAATTACCTCTTGAAGCCTTTTTTACAGCAGTGGAAACACTCACACATACAAAGATGTGGCAGCAATGGGAAACACTCGGGTCTATATTAGAACACCGAACTTTTAAAATTTCGGGTGTTCTAATATCGAACCCCATTAAATGAAAATTTAAAACATCAAACATACAGAACAGCTAATTTTTTCCTAGGGAAAAAAATCGCTGTTTAAAAACACATACACACAACACAAGCACACCAAACAAACAGCAATCCACACACATACACCTAAACTCTTACACCTAACCCTACACTAAACTATACATACACCACTAACTATCCACTTACTTTAACCCAAACCCTAACCCATAGATCCGTTACTATCACACAGTCACCTCACCCGCGCCCTAACCCTAACTCAGCTACCCCGCCCTAACCCTCATGTCCACACAATCGCACACTTACCTGACCCACGCCATAACCCTAACTCACCTAACCTGCCCTAACCCTCACGTCCACACAATTGCACACTTACCTGAACCCGACCCATAACATTCCACCACAGCGCTGAAAATACCGAAGCAACAGAAACGGACAACCAAATTCTTTCCCTAGGAAAAAATTTGGTTTTCTGTTTCTTTGATAAAACGGGTCAATATTAGAACACTCGAAATTTTGAAAGTTCGGTGTTCTAATATAGACCCGAAACATTCATATATACAAAGATGTGGCAACAGCGGAAACATTGACATATACAAAGATGTGCAGCAGTGAGAAACACATATACAAAAATGTGGCAGCAGTGGGAAACACATATACAAAGATGTGGCAGCAGTGGGAAACGCTCATATATATATATATATACAACGATATGGCAGCAGTGGAAAATGCTCACTTATACAAAGATGTGGCAGCAGTGGAAAACACTCACATATACAAAGATGTGGCAGCAATGAGAAACACATATACAAGATGTGCAGCAGTGGAAAACACTCACATATGCAAAAATGTGGCAGCAGTGGGAAACATTCACATATACAAAGATGTGGCAGCAGTGGAAAACAGTCACATATACAAAGATGTGGCAGCAATGGGAAACACATATACAATGATTTGCAGCAGTGGAAAACACTCACATATGCAAAAATGTGGCAGCAGTGGGAAACATTCACATATACAAAGATGTGGCAGCAGTGGGAAACACTCACATATACAAAAATGTGGCAGCAGTGGAAAACACAAATACAAAGATGTGGCAGCACTGGAAAATCACTTGTGGTCACAGCAAAGAGGAGATTCTCCTGCAAATGTTGTAAATGCTATAAATAGCACAGCAGAATAAATGACTGTTGATCCTTTGGCCACAAGCAAACAGGAAGGGACCAGGCATGCTATCACTGGAAGAAAGGAGCAATAGACCAGAAAAAGAAGGGCACATACACATGCCTGATATAAGGAATCAGGATTACAGAGAGGAACATAAATATACTAACAACCGTGACCCCAATGAGTGATGCAGATTATTCTATTACAGAAATCTTGTCTTTGAAACATAGATACCAGTAGGCACAATGCTGGGGAGATGGTGGTGACTTGGGAACTCTGAGAGTAGGAGGAGAAAGGCAGAATGGGGACCAAAAGGAAATGCTGTCAAGGAATGCAGTAATAGGAGGGGGAAGATAAACATTCTTACAGACCAGCTCTGGACAGAGGTAACACAGATGTGTGGGTGAAGAGGACACTAGCATAGTAGGTAGTAATGATGACAGAAAAGAATGGCATGTGAGGGGCTGAGGAAGCATATTTAATGGCAAGAGTAGTGATTCAAAGGAGTGTTAAGCAATGTTTATACCTTTATGCAATCCAACATTATGAGAGCTCACAACACAGTAGGATGGAAATGAGATGCCCAATCTGCATGGGTGAGCTTCATGGAACTGAAAGCCCCTGGAATGATACTGGGATGGTTGTAACCAGATCAGCTACAGTTTAAAGGTGTGAAGTGAGTTACATTATGTCAGGTACCTCATGGATAAGTATTGACTGTTAACAGATGATCCTGTGAATCAATGTTCTAGTCTATTCTCTTTAATCCTTTTGCTATTTTGCTAAGAAAATTGGATGTGAAACTTGTAAAACAGAGGAGCTGTGATGCCAACCAAGCCAGGGGCTTACAGTTTAAAGCCAGTATACTTGAATGGTTTTGAGAGTGTATGGTATGTAAATATTACCTGCTGTAATCAAAATATTTATAGTATGCATAGGAGCTAAAACTACACTCTGAATGAGATTAAATAAGTAATAAAGTACTAAAAATACCAAAATGGTACTAAGTTCAATGATTTATCCCACTTCCCTGGATATTTTGTGGAGACTGAACTTGAAAACACCAGACAAACCTCACTCAGCCCTTGTGCTTTATCTCTCTCTCTCTCTCTCTCTCTCTCTCTCTCCTTGAAGTCTTTGCAAGACACAGGAAATGGCTACTAGCAGTGTTTAAACTGAGTCAAAGAACACAAAGAACCAATAAGAAAGCAGCTAGAACACCAGTCAATAATGGGTACCTCTCAGACAGCACCAAAAAACACTACTGCCCTCAGCCAGCTTATACTCAGTCTAGAAAACCAACTCCCCTTTTGCATTTACTTCTCTGAGTTCAAAGCTAATTTTAAGGGTTTGTGGCTGATGAAGTCTGCAGATGACTGAAAATATAGTGCTACTGTAAACTCTCCAGAGGGCACTAGGATCCTACAAGAGGAACTGTCCCAAATAAATAGTCGGTATCAAAACCATGGATTAAAACATAATGCCAAGAAATGTATAATGGTATTCTTCAGCAAGCATGATTCCCTTTGTGACTGTCATATTGACAATGCCCCTATGAAAATTGAGCTCATTGTTATAGATCTGGGAAATGTTTGTTAATGTGCTTTGGTCACCACATATTTACTATTGTAAAGAAATCCTTTTTCTTTTTCATTGCATAGCTTATATCAAAAGGTGTAGCATCCAGATTAAATGATCTAATTGTTCTATTGTACTCAGCACTCATTAGGCTGATCATTGAATATAAAGTACCTATCGGCATGTACCCATCCAAACACTTGTCACAAATTGAATGACCACAACTCTTTCTCACTTAAAACATCAAGCACCTAAATTATTAAAACTATGCAGACCATCTCAAAGCCATGTCTTTCTTCTTAGGATCATGCAGCCTATTGAGTGGTGACCTCTGCCTCACATACAGATCCTCAACAGACCCTGTTGTGTCAAACCTATTACCAATTCTCAAACTGCATGATGTCATAAACATCCAGTTAAGGGACCTAAATTATTTTTGCAAAATGAATAAAACATGCTGGAGGAATAGATGTGCACCCCAGAGAATGCCACTCTGATGGATCTGTCTTCCACTCCACGTTAATCAGAGTACTTCCTTTACTCTCTGCAAATGCAAATTTGGATGAATGGATGGGTGACTGCAAATTCACCCCAGTTTAGTACCAATGGCTCTCTTGGATAGAGGAAACATACAACTTCCCCAGCATATACTTGTTCAGCCCACCTTTGGATATTCAAGGGGTTCATAGGTACTTACTAAGCTATTAAGGTGTGAGGCTCTTTAGAAGCCTAGCCATATATTCCCATGAAGATTTCAGCCCTTATATTTTCAGTATGAATAACGCAGAGTAGAGCAGAGCATTTACATGTTGCCCTTATCCTTGAAGGACAACATCACTAAACCAGGGAAAATTTGCAGTTACCCATCCATTTGCCCAGATTACATATGAATAATGTAATCAAAGCATTTTGCTTTATGTGGAGAGGAAGATGATTCCAAAGAAGTGGCATTCTTTGTGATACATATGTATCCTTTCAACATGTTTTATTTATGTTGCAAAAGAGATGGAGATCTCCTGAGATGGAGTTTTTGTCCCAATTGAACTTATGAATGTACAGGAGTTCTGACAGGAGATGGTCTTTTGAAGTTCTGCATGCAAGGCAGAGATCAACCCTCAGTAGCCCATATGACAGAGGGAAGAGGAGCAAAGCTTTGCAATGGTCTACATAGTTTTCATTATTTAGGCCTTTGATTTCTTTGTAAGAAAATTTTGTGGACATTCAGGCTGTGACTAATGTTTGGACTGATACATTCCAAAGAGGGTATTATATTCATAGTCCAAAATATTAGGTGTAATCCACAGGAGTGTACGGCTAGGCTTCTTAAGATCTTCTCAGATCAATAGCCTAGTAAGTATCTGTGAATCTATGAACTAGTATGACTGAATATGTCAAACAATAAATTAACTATAATGACTCTTCTCTGATTTACCATTAGTTTTATGAGACAGAATTTGGATTATTTCAAAGAATAACTTGCTAGAAGTGCTGTAGGTCAATGGTGTGATGCTGTATAGAATGAACCAGTACTCGTTTGACAAGACAAGAATGTTTGTAAATTTATTTAGAAATTAAAAAAAGTCTCCCATAAAACTCTATCATCTGATAAGGATTATAACATTTATAAATACTTATAGTATGTTTGCAATTTTGTGCTTTATGGCTTAGGCATTTATCTCATTACTTAGGACTAATTATAGCTGTGCCTCTGCTTGACCTTATGTGCTAAGTGAGAAGGAAAGGAATTTATGAGATCCATATGACTTGTATATCCTTTTCTTTCTTAACTATAGAGTAGCAAGATCATTGCTTTTTCTGAATTTATCAGTCCTTAAATCCTGAACTGTGGATTTCCCTACTGCAAAAATATAGAAGAAGAACATTTTTTCACATGGAATAGCAAGCTTTTTTGTAAACCTTATGCTACTTCGTATCATAGCAATCAATACTGAATCTGCTGTTGCTACATTGTATTACTTGTCAGCCCTGCTTTTTGTTTTGACCCACCCCATGGAGGACAGTAGTGATGTTTTCAAAAACAAATGTTTCTTGCTATTTAGTATAAAGTGTAATGCTCTGTTATAATTTAGGACCAAGACTATTAAATGAGTATTAAAGAATTTAAATAAAAAATTGACTACCCCATTGATCTTAAACCCATTACTGGTATACGACTCAAACTGAATTCAACATTATTTTCAGATATCTGCTGCCATGTCCATTAACTTTTATTTATTTGTCACTTTGAGGAGGAGCCATAGATACTATGTAACACTGCATTGCAGACCAGGATTTTAATAGTAACAAGCTTCACAAACTAAACATATCTGTATACCTGAGCTCTACAAAACACATCTGTTCTATATAGCAGCCTCTCTCATCAGTGCTGAACGTCAGACTAACCACAGGAATAACATAAAATATACATTTGAATAAAACAGCCTGAAAGGCTTTTTTGGTTAAAATAGAGTACCTTCACCAATATCACAGAACTGTTACTGGATACTGTGATTATACATATTAATCACACATTAAGATGAAGAATTCTGCTTCATAATAGCTATTTTTGCTTTACATTTTCACCTTGTACCTTCAATGCAATGACAGCAATGTGTTATGTGTCAATTAAACACAGGATTTGCAGACCATGGTCACAGCTCAAGCTGCTTGTCAGCTGGATCTCATATCATCAATCCTCCATTTAGCTGAAGCACTCATATTTGCAATTTACATCCAATGAATCTATTAAAGCCAGAACATTCACTACAGTGAATACTTTGATTTTTCTTTACATATCTGCATGTTCCTGATTGGAATTAGATGTCCTCCTGATACTTCTTTCAATATACTCAGTGCAGATGAAAGGATTTTTTTATTCCATGCAAAGCATTAAGCCTCACAGCTCCATGGCCATTGTTCCATCATGATCTCTCGTCACTGTCTCTGTGTAGTTTGCATGTTCTCCCCATATCTGCATGAGTATTCTCCAGGTAATCTGACTTCTTCTCATCTCTGAAAAACGTGTTGGTTGACTGGTTACTGAAAAGTGTCAAATTATATGAAATTTTGCCCTTGCCATTATGGCCTGTGTCAAGGCGGAAAAGGGCTCATTATGACTAGTTCAGTTAACCTGTTAACAAAGTAATAAATTAGATTAAAAGCCTAAATAATGCTGAATATTTTTATAAATTATTGTGACTTTGACGGGTGATCACTTTTTTGGCTTTATTTTGAATAAAATGTTTGCATAAAGTATTTTTGTTTGTATTTTTCACTTTCTTGCTATTTTAAAGCAAACATTTACATGAAAGGAGCCCATGTTCCATGAACAGATATATTTGAAGTAAGTTCCTAGCTATTATCCAAGCAAACTGCCATTAGACAGACTATCAGTTTGGATAATGTGAAGGATTTTCTCAGGTTTTAGATCACAGTGTCCAATGACAAAAGCCTTTCACAATGTGTGCAGTTAATCTGATAATGACTAATCTTCTAAGTTGTAGAAGTGATGCAGAAAGCATCTGCATGTGCAAACTTGTTAATGAGGAACCATGAGGATACTAGTTCACAGACAACCTAAATATTTTGGAAATTCCTGTCCAACAGTGTTGACTTGTCAGTCACCAAAACAAATACATTATTTCTAACATTACCTGTCAAAACATACAAGCTTTCTGAAGGGAAGAAACAAGAATTTCTCCCGAAAACATTTTTTACAACAGTGGCATAAAATCTGAATAACTGCAATGTATAGCTCAGTCAAACAACTCCAAGAATGGTACAGTTGTCTCTAGACTCTCCAATAATCACTAGGGTAAATGATCTTGAAAGTGCTAGTCATCTAGGTATAGATAACTATACACCCCATTTTGCCTAAAAACTGATATGGCCAAGGCCAAGCACTCACTAATATGGGAGAGTGCTGCACATCCCCCCCCCTTCCCCCCAAAAGAGCTGTCTATCCCAACAGAGTGTAGCCTCCCTGACATCACAGATGCACAGGTGACAGCTGCCCTCTCCAAAGCAAAAAACACAGCATTAATGGAACCAGACAGTGTCCTGGGCTGCGTCTTCCACGAGCTCCAAGAAGAACTGAACCCTCACATAAAGTCACTGTTCAGTCTCAGCCTTACTACAGGATATGTACCCAAGGAATGGTGTACAGCAACAGTGGTCCCACTCCACAAAGATGGTGCCACAACAGACCTCGGGAACTATCGCCCTATAAGCCTGACTAGCCTGGTCTGCAAAGCTATGGAGCGTATCATCATCATGGAACTCATAAACAAAGACATTGGGAACCTCCAAACACTGGATCCTACCCAATTCGGCTTTGTTAAGGGCAGATCTTGCCTCTTGAACCTGGTCAACTTCTTTGAAACAGTCACCAAGCCATAAATGAAGGGAAGGTAGTCCACACAGCCTACCTGGACCTCGCAAAAGCCTTTGACACAATACCCCACTCGGGCATCATAAATAAGCTCACCAGCTTAAATATCAACCCCTATGTCACAAGATGAGTTGCAAACTGGCTCAGGGATAGAACCCACATGGTCAGAATTGCAGGTGCCATGTCAGACTCTAAACCAGTTACAAGTGGCATCCCACAAGGCTCAGTCCTGGGACCTCTCTTGTTCGGTATATATGTCTCTGAGGTACAGGCTAACACGGGAGAGCTATGGCTGACCAAGTTTGCAGATGACTGCAAACTGGGTGCCATAATTGACTTGCCGACTGACACAAGCATCCTCCAAAAGGGTCTCACAGAGACAGATAACTGGTGCCAGAGCCATGGCCTAAAGCTAAATGCCAAAAAGTGCATAGTCATCCCCTTTGGGAAAAACAAAGTGCCCACAAATTACTACATAGGTGGTAATCCATTAAGTATGGAAGAAGTAATTAGGGATTTGGGGACCCAAGTAGATAGCAACCTCTCCTTTGACAATCACATTGCCAAAGTGGTTAGAAAGACCTTCTATATAGCCCACCTTATCACAAAAGGGTTCACATCTAGATCAAGAGAGGTCATTGTGCCCCTCTATTCATCACTCATCAGGCCCATAAATGAATACAATGCCCCATTTGGGATGTACCTTACCTGACACCTGCAGCAACTGGAAAGACCCCAAAAGTACCTCACCAAGAGGATCAAGGGACTCAAACAGATGCCCTACACAGTTAGGCTAAAGAAACTCCAGCTCTACTCAGTTGCTTACCACCTACTCAGAGGCGATCTGTGCCTCACATATAAAGCCATGTCCAAACCAGAATTAATGGACATGCTCCACCTCAGGAAATCCAAATCCCTTAGAGCCACCCACTCCAGGGACTTAAACCTAAGCACAGAAATAAATAGGACATGCTGGAGGGACAGATTCATATCCCAGAGGCTCCCCTCACTCTGGAACAAAATCCCAATCCATGTTAGGCAGAGCCCCTCAATGACCCTCTTCAAGAGAAATCTTAACGCATGGATGGGAGATTGTAGGTTTACCCCTGGGATCTCTTCTGTGTCCCTACTAGACAGAGGCACAGTAAACTAACCTTAAAAGGGTTATCTTCTGTGACCTACTATACAGAGGCACAGTCAACTAATCTAAAAGGGTGGCGAAAGCCAAACACACTCTGGCTAGGCTTGTAAATGCCCTAGGGCAGATAGCCTAGTATCAGCCTATGAACCTATGAACCTATTCTCTACTGTAATGTGTTCCCTGGCAAGGTCAGAACACAAAATAATCTCCTTTGAAGTAAAAATAAAACCTGGACCCCCAGCTAAACTGGGAAAATGCAGAAAGTATTATAAGGCTAACCTCCTGTTATTAAGTGAGAACCTGGCAAAATGTCAAGCCCCTATAAACCCTGAGAACACTTCTGCATATCCAGAACTGTTCACAGAAACCCTGTACAAGTATGTTAATAGCTGCATAGAGGCAGCTGTACTCACCAGGAAGAAGTACAGCACTAACTCAAAAAACAAGCCACTCTGGTGCATAACAGGAGGAAGAAAATTATGGCAAAAATTAGAAGGTACAGCAACCAATATGATAAAATCACTCTCATTAAATTAAACAAACAACTCAGAGGACAAATAAATTATACCATAGCCAAATTTGAGGTAAGTTTGGCCTCCCAGGCCAAGGACAACCACAAAGCATTCTTTAGCTATGTCCGCAACCTCAAAGGCAATACACAGTTGTGTGCAGAGCTCATTGTAAATGGAGCCACCTATACTGAGCCAGACAATATAGCAAACCTCCTGGCTGATAAATTCAGCTCCAACTTTAACACGTCTCTACCCCTCAACCTTCCCTCAGGAAATATCATCAAATATAATTCTCCCTACTATCACTAGGGAACAGGTCATTAATGCTCTAAGACCAAGAACAGTGCAAAAATGGGAACAGACAATATCCCAGGATGCCTTCTAAATAGCATGAAACATGACCTATCAGGGCCTCTGGAATTACTATTTAACTGTAGCCTCCAAACAGGCTTCATGCCTCATGACTGGAGAAAGGCAACAGTCATCCCTCTGCACAAAGGTGGGCCATCTACAGACCCGGGACACTACAGACCCATAAGTCTCACTAGTGTTAAATGTAAAACCATGGAAAGAATTATCATGGAGATGATCAACAGAGATATAGTAATCCTCCAGACACTGGACCCAACCCAGTTTGGTTTCATAAAGGGCAGATCATGCCTACTCAACCTGGTAGACTTCTTTGAGAAGATCACCAAAGCAATGGATGAGGGCAAAATCATTCACAATGCCTATCTTGACCTGGCCAAGGCATTTGACACAATACCCTACTCAGGCATTGTTGGCAAACTCAAGAGGTTAGGTACAATCATGTATGTCATCTGGTGGCTAGCCAACTGTCTCACAGATAGGACCCAGCAAGTTAGAATTGGGGAGTCAACCTTTACAAAAAGGACAGTCAAAAGTGGAGTCCCACAGGGATCAGTCTTTGGATTGCTCCTTTTTGGCATTTACTTCTCAGAAGTCAAGGCCAATGTCAGCGGTCTCTGGCTGACTAAATTTGCAGATGATTGCAAATTAGGAGCTGTCATTGAATCTCACACTGACACAGATGTTCTCCAGGAAGGGCTGATACAGACAAACAACTGGTGTCAGAGCCATGGACTAAAATTAAATGCTAAGAAATGCATAATAGTATCCTTCTAGAAGTCGTCCACCCCGGGTAACTATACTATTGACAACACACCCCTTAGAGTTGACCCAATAGTCAGGCATTGAGGGACACACATAGATAGTAATCTAGCCTTTTATCATCCCGTGTCGACAGTGATGAGGAAATCATTCTGTGCTGCGCAACTCTTAAACAAAGGTATGGCATCTAAGTCCAAGGAGGTCATTGTTCCACTGTATTTGGCATTCATCAGACCTGTCACTGAGTACAATGACCCCTTTGATATGTACCTAACCAGGCATATCCAACAACTGGAATGTCCGCAGAGGTTCCTCACTAAAAGAATAGAGGGCATAGGTAATATGACCCAACACCTGCAGCAATTGGAAAGGCCCCAAAAGTTCCTCACAAAAAGGATAAAAGGTCTCAAAAATATGTCCTATGCTGCCAGACTGAAGGAGCTCCAGCTCTACTCAGTCGCTTACCGCCTGCTCAGAGGTGACCTGTGCCTGACATACAAGGCCATGTCCAACCCGGAATTAATGAACATGCTTCACCTCAAAAAATCGAAATCCATCAGATCTACAAGAGCACGAGATTTGAACCTTGACACGGCCATAAATAGGACGTGCTGGAGGGACAGATTCATCACCCAGAGACTCCCTATGCTGTGGAACAAAATCCCGGTACATGTGAGGCAGAGCACCTCGCTGGCCTTGTTCAAGAGAAATCTTGACCAATGGATGGGAGACCACAGGTATACCCCAGGGATTACATCAGTGTCACTGCTTGACAGAGGCACAGCTAAATAATGGGCATAATATCCTTCAATCTAAAGGGGTGGCGTAAGCCACAAAACTCTGGGCTAGGCTTATAAATGCCCTAGGGCAGATAGCCTAGTATGAACCTATGAACCTATGAACCTATGTCCTATGCAAACTGCCTCAAGGCCTTATCCCTGTATTCTGTTTCCTACATGCTTTTTATGGGAGATCTATGCCTGGCATACAAGGCATTGTCATACACCACTCTGATGAACCTCCTGCATATCCACAAAACAAACAGTACCAGAATTTCCAATTCTAAAGACTTAAACCTTGCCTGTGATATTAGGATCTGCTGCAGAGATAGGTATGTATCCCAGACACTACCCCGTCTATGGAACAGGCTCCCCATCCATGTGAAGCAGAGTTCTTCCCTAATCCAATTCAAGTGCATCTTGGACAATTTGATGTGAAACCAGAAATTCATCCCTGGTTTGGCACCTATGTCTCTGATGCAGACAAGTAACCTTAAATGGTTCATCTCCCAGGCCCATGCTTACACTTATCAAGGGTATCAGAACTCATCAGAGATTTGGGATGCATGACTAGGCTTAAAAAGGTCCTTGTGGTCATTAGCCTAGTAAACACCTATGAACCTATGAACTTATGGAAGTGATCTCTAAAAATGAAAGGCAAGACCACCATTGAAAATGTTGGCTTCCATTTAAGATGGATGATATGCTAATACTTATCTTTCAGGCCTATAGTAACTATTGAGGTAACCATCCAGGTTTACTGAAATAAGAAAGATAGCAATGAATAAAGGGCTGTCATCTTGAATTTTTATACCTTCATGCGCCTGTTCAGCAAGGAGAAGTCAAAATTGATCTTACTGTTCTCTTGGTTGTCCTTGGAACAGGAGAAAACCTTGAGTAAAATCCTTTTGATTTAATAAAAAGGGTTCCACCTTATATCACTTTCTTCGCTAATGTGTCTTAGTTTGAATATATTCATTGCATGTGGCTTGATCAGTATGCATTATCCTTACAACCAGTCACAACTCAGAGCCATATATCATTGCTCATCACTGTTGTTACAATTTTTTTTACCACTGAAGGTACTGATTATAAGTAATCTTTATGGAGTTCTTTATATGTAAGGGGAAGACAGAAGTGAATGTTTGTCTATGCTGCAGTTTTAAAAACAACATACAAAACAAATGCTGTGCACAGCTACTCTGTAAAACAGCACTAATATTAACTCAAATTACTAGTGGCAATGATTGAGAAAGGAATATGCTTTTAAAGACAATCCAATCACTGTTACAAGTACTAATGTAATACATTGGTTATTCAAAATTGTGTTGAATTTATAGATAGTTTGCTTCTGCAGGCAGTAATTTGATATCTTCTCTCCACATCTTTCTCCAAAAGTTACCATTTGGCATTGTCCTACATTGTCCTGTCTGGTTTAAAGAATGTTTGAGGAATGGACTGCATACGTGTATATGGCTATCTGCCTTTTTGTCCTGCTGTGAGAATGTTGAATCTTCAAATTAATTTCCTCATTCTGTCTCTTCAGTAACAAGTAAAGCACATCATGACTACAGTTTTCCGTGGCATCACTGGCACTTTGAAATAAGCAGAAAGCAAATTCCACACTCTTTGAACACAGCTGTAACTAAACATGAAATAATAAATATTATACCATGATCCCCCCAAAACGTGCACGCTGATTGGCCAGCGTGCCCGTTGTAAATCGAGTTATACTAATGGAAAAAGGTCTGGTCGCCCGGACTTTTTTCCATTAGTAAACTCGTTTTTTTAAAACACTGTCTCGCTATGTTAAATGGGTTTAACATAGCGAGACAGCTTTAAAATAAGCAACGGAGATCTCCGTTGCTTATTTTAAAGCTGTCTCGCTATGTTAAACCCATTTAACATAGCAAGGTGTTTTAAAAAAACGGAGAAAGCAAGATCTCCGTTGCTTTTTATGTTTCGCTATGTTAAATGAGTTTAACATAGCGAGACAGTTTTAAAATAAGCAACAGAGATGTCCGTTGCTTATTTTAAAACTGTCTCGCTATGTTAAACTCATTTAACATAGCGAACACTAAAAAGCAACGGAGATCTTGCTTTCTCCATTGCTTTTGCCACAGCTCTGATGTACTGCGCGGGCGCAGTACATCAGAACCGCCGGATGCCAGACATCTGCGGAAGGGCAGTAAACAGGCATTATACTATGCCATTATTTAAGAAAAGTAATAGTTTGTTTTCTTAAATAATGTCATGGTATAATAGCAATAACCCACTTCTGGGTGTGGGTAATGCTAAATTTACCCACGGTTGGCTTTTGGTCCCTCGGGCTACTGGACCAAACCACGCCAACCGTGGGTAAATTTAGCATTACCCACACCCAGGCGTGGGTTATTGCTATATGGAACACTCCTTTCTACACAGTTCCAAAGCATTTCAGTTGTGGGTTCCTGATGCTTTCAGAACAGTCTCCAGGAATTATGTTCCTTTGCCTGACAGTTGTATGCCACCTGCTATAGTGATTAGGCTTTCTTAGGGTGTTAAATATTTCTGGCTTTATAACATAACATATAAAAACAGTGATATGAGAATGAGCTAAATCATGCAGGCTTAGCTTTGATTCCAGCAAACAGTTCCTTTAATCTATATCACATTGAGCAAGCTGTATAACCTGACACAAGCTGTTGGGTTACATATGGCACAAAGAAGTCACACTTATTGGCTATATTTAATAACAAGCACCAAATAAAATCAGTTTAAAGTTTTAATTTTTATATATTATAATAATTTGTTTTCTTAACTGGAAAAGAGAAAGCTTTCATCCATGCTTTCTAGAATCCCTTTAAAATATTTATTTCCACAACTTCTGCAGTCAAACTGCGCTTTTTAATAAATCATCTTAATTCGAACTTGTCTGTTGCTTCTGCTAGCATTCCATTGAATTGCTTGCTGTGTGTACTTTTATCACAGCTTTTCTCTAAAGTTTTATGCAGTGAGATAGAAAAGCCATAGTTGTATGAATACTAGACTCTGCTTCCTTTGGATGGGTGTGTTTTGTCTACGTATCATACAGATTTTTTCTTCTGGTATTGTAGCAATCCAGCTATTTAGTGTTCTGGGCTTCTCTGTTTTGTTTGACAACATTTAGAAACAATGTTGTAGCATTTTTGTTTAAAAATGACTCAATTACATTCAGTGCTTCCATGCTTAAGCATGTTCAGCATTAAACCTGTTTTAGCTTTGGAATGGTATCTACCAGTACCTGGCAATGTTGCAGCAATACTTCTTTTCAAATCTGCTTGACTTTGCATCAGTTTCTATATAGACAAGTTGCTAAAGCATGTTATCTTTTTGGTATCCCTGTTTTGTCAGCACAGTCTGAGTAACTGTTGATTTATGTTTTGTTTGCTATCCCATTTGACCTAGTGAAGGGGATTGTGATTGTATTAATATTGACTTACGTCCCACATGGTTGGTAACCTATTTTCGGATGGGGAATCTGAAGTGGGATTTATATCGATTGTGGAACATGTGGTTAGGATATATAGGAAATGAACAATCTCTTTGCTTTCATTTTTTTATCTTTCTGTCCCCGTGCATGTCAGCCATCAATCCTCCACCTATTGGACTCCAGTCTTTTCATTCCTTAGTGGTTGCAGTCACCCCAGGATCCACTATGGTGAGAGACTTCCAGCCATCATTCTGCCATGAGGACTGCTGGCACCCTCACCAGAATCCTGGCTATGACAGTGTCTTTTTTTCTAAGCTGATCCTTCCCCCAGGTGGGCAGACGTGAGCTACATCACTGCAGTGGTCACAGTATGTTTATCTGTAAGTTGTCCGATTAGATGTCCATGTCTGGCATCTTGTACTGACATCTACACTGACATCCCTTTTCTCTACATTTCTTATACCCTACCCTGCACCTGCTGTTCTTTAAATAGAAGGTCAGTCACACAAAAAGTTCACATACCTTTAGTAAGCTCCCTTACTTGCTCCACACAGCCACATTCACACTGTGTTTAACTATCCTTTTTTCTAGGCAATGATGGCAAAGGGGGTAATACCACTGTGGTACTTCAGACACATTACATGGCTTCATTGCCTTGGCTACCTTACTACTACACAAATGAGATTATTTGGTTTGTTGACATAACTGTTCAATATTACAATGTTTTATAACATTTACTGTATCCTAACCAGACTCTATAGTGCAGAAGGATGGAGCTCTGACCACTATCTTCATGACCTGTGCTTTGTGAAGAAGTCTGTGGAATGCAGTAGCCAATGAGGGAGAGGAGAATGGGAATGAGCAGTGCAGAGGGAGATATGCTGTTTGACCTACTGTGTTGCTGCCACCTGGAGAAGAGGAGGTAGTATAGCAGCAACAGGAAGGGTGAAGATGAGTCAGCCTACTAAAGAGTGTAGGAGTGCTTTACCTGGGGGGGGGGGTCAAGGTGTGTGCTTTGTGTCTGTGTACGTGTGTCTGTTTGTCTGTGTATGTACATGCATATGCCACATACACACACACACGCACACACACATGCACACACACACACACACACACACACACACACACACACACACACACACACACACACACACAAACACACATAGGGCCTACCACTGAAAGCACTCTTTGGTTGTGCATCTGTGATCTACACAGGGAAGGCTGTAAGATATAAAATAACATCTTGTCAAGATGACACTCAGTGACCAGTAATAGCTGTTTCTCACTCCCAATTCCTGAGACTTTAAGGACAGTGAGATATGTGAAGGAAAAGTCAACAGGTCCCTGCAGGTGGGCTGATAGTGAGGAAAGACTGGGAAAGAGATTAAAAATAAGAGTTTTACTGACTGCTTACCTGTTTGGGCCTTGCCACATGTTCTGTACCTTGCTGAGTATACGCTGGCTGGGGGTATGGGTGTCTGAAGATTTTCCACATTAAGCACTTTCACTTGCATTACAGTGGTCTGAATATGTGAAAATGTGTATCATTAGTAATGACTCCAAATCACCATAAATAAGATAAACTGCCATCTTATAGCCTGTGCAGGATACCGTTTGTGTCCCCTGGTGATCCTGCTAGAGTCCTAAAAGTATTAGAAGAACTCCCTATTAACAAGAATGACGTTATATTTGAAGACTATTTACCCTTCAATTAACTGGACCACCTATAACTCCAATGTTGTGCATGCACATCAGTTTTTGGACTTAATTATTAACAAAAACTCCCTGGAACAGATAGTTAATAAACCCACCAGAGGATGGAATATTCTAGATATGATCCTCATGGATATCATTTCTATGTGTATGATTCCTCTGGTCTCTCTTTCCCCAGTTAAATCAAACCATAACCTTATGACATTTGCCTTCAAGCTCTTCAAAGCTCCTGAAACCAACATCTCTGAATTTAGGGTCTTCAAAATCATAAACCTCATACAATTATATGATGAAATCTCAAAATGCACATATGTCACCACTAGCTGGGGCACTGACACAGCAGTTAGCTTCACAAAGGAGTTCAACACCTACTTAGACAAATGAAAATAATTTGTAGTCCCAACCACAGCAAATGAGAAATTCAAAACCAATCCATCCTAGTGGTGTACAATCATAAATAAACTTTACAACAAAAGAAAAAATAACTCCTTAAATTAGACAACAGATCCAAACTTCATCATAGCAAGGCTAGTAAAAAATATTATCGAGGAACTGAAAAATACTATTAGTGCTAGTTAAGAAACCCATGAACTTAGGCTAGTTTCTGAAGCTAAGGATAACTATAAGGCTTTCTTAAACTATGTTAGGAAACTAAGGAATAATACCCAGTAATGCTTACAACTTATCCTAAGGAATAAATACTCAGCAATGCTTAGAACTTATCCTAAACAGGACCATCCACTCCAACCCAATAGACATGTCCGTTATATTAGCAAACAAGTTTAGTGCAAATATCATCCACAAAATATCTATGCAAACTCCAGCTATCCTTCTTCTTCTTCTTTCAGCTTTTCCCAGCTAGGGGTCGCCACAGTGGATCACCTGTCCGCTCATGATTGGCAGTGGAGTTTTACAGTGTCAAGTTGCCAGCCCGGCGCCCAACCTTCCACAGAAGGTGCACACATGCACACACTCACACCTAGGACCAATTTAGAGTGTCCAATCCACCTACAGCATGTCTTTGGGATGTGGGAGGAAACCGGAGCACCCGGAGGAAACCCACACAACCACAGGGAGGACATGCAGACTCCGCACAGAAGGCACCCCAGCCGAGGATCGAACTGGAGAACCTCTTGCTGTGAGGTGGCAATGCTAACCGCTGCACCACTGCTGTGATGAAACTGGAAAAAAATAGGGTCATATTACCACCTATAACAGAGACAGCCTCATTAGAAGATTGAATGCATGGAAAACATTTAATCCTGGTAGGGAGGGTGTGTTATGACTGCACTGGAATCATGTTTCAGTGATGATGTTGATGTCAGTACTTTCTAAGGTCAGGAAGGCTTCTAGTAAGGACTTCTAACATTGAGCAGCAGTACTTTCTTACTATACTGATTTGATTAGGTTAGATTGGTAGATGGAAAAGACTGTAATTGCTTGCAAAAAGTACTATAGAAGTGGAGAAATTGCTTGTCGATATAAAAAAATTAGAAAAAAGATGCAAACTGTCCCTTGCAAAAATGAGTTATGTCTTTGCTGATCCAAAGGCAGTGACTGTCAGCCATCTACTTCCAGGCAGACACAGGATATTCATTGGCAAACCACAGACCCCAGAGGTTAAGCAGTCTCTTTTTAGGGGTGACCCAGGAGCAATATCTGGTTAAGTGACTTGATGAAAGTCACACAGTGGGCACATGATAAAATGAAGTATTTAGGAGTATGGATTAAAAATTATTCTGGTAAGGGTATGTGGGAAGACATTAAAAGATTATACATAAACTGAGAAACTGGAAGCTTTGTTATATGGATAGTAAGATAGAAGCAGTTAAAATGTTTTTAGTCCCATTAGTCTTATACACAGGTCAGGTGTATTTTTATCAACCAGAGGAGAATTGTGTGTAGCAATTAATAAAGAGCTGAAGGACTTTATCTGGGAGGGGAAGAAGGCAAGAGTCAAGTAAGACAAACTGATTCTTCCACTAGAACAGGGTGGATTAGGATTACCCAATTTGAAGGGGTATTTCAGAGCTACGCAGTTAAGGCTCCTATACATAGCACAAGCAGACAAGTATAATTCAAAGTAGAAAGGGGTGATAAAGAAACAGGTGGGGAAGCTCCAGAAACAAGGAGAGACTGGAACTTTAGATACAGGCCTTTAAGGAGAATAACAATAATTATACAGATCATATCCATAAAGTAGCAGAAAGTATCCTAAGAACTAAACCAACACGAGAATGGAGAAAGGAGATTTTGCTGATAGGGTTTGACTGCAATTAGGGATATAGACAATAGGTAAGAGGGGGCTAGAATTTATATGTTCTGAAGGTGCTATCAAAGAGAAATACCTCCTCAATGGCAACTGACAACATACCTGGATGTTTTAAAAAAATAGCACCAAATATGACAACACTGAACTTCTCCTCAAATTAGCCGCAAAATTTGTTCTGAATTATGATGCACCACAGTGGTGATGTCCCGCCACAAGGGTGGCCCCATCATGGACCCAGGTAATTATAGACCTATCAGCCTTATGATCCTGTTCTGCAAACCTATGGAGTGTATCATAACTGATCTCATCAATTATGAAATCAAAAATCTCATTAGGCTAGACCCTCAACAGTTTGCTTCGTCAAAGGAAGATCCTGTATATTACATCTAGTGGGAGGGGGTTACAGAGGCTGTTGACAATGGTCATGCTGTTTACAACCTAGTCAAAGCACTTGACACCATACCTCATGCTGGCATTGAAAGTAAGCTAAATGCTTTAAGTGTAGATTTTTTACAGGTTCATAGGTTCATAGGAGATTAGTAGGCTAATGGCTTAAGAGTTCTTACAAGCCTAGCCAGTATAACCCAATTTTATCCAATATGTGGCAACTAGGGACAAGAAGATAGCACAGGTTTGTGCATATGCCCTGAGTATTTTACAGATTGCCCCTGTCCATAACAGACATAGGCACTACCCTAGGTGTGAATTTGTGATACCCCATCCATTGATCCAAACTGCATTTATTTATTTATTTATTTATTTATTTATTTTACATTTGTTGACTGGGATAGTCTGACTGGATACATGTCCATTTTCAGCGGAGGCCTGGGGAGAAAAGTTCCAAACAAACATACAGAAAAATCATATAATCAATACATGTTACACACAGTTTGCAGACTCTGTTCAATCAAGCAAGTTATGTAATCTGTCTTATATAAGTATACAGACTAACAATTAGGGCACAGATTTTATGTAGCATAATGTACTGTTTAGCACACAATTACAGAGAAGGACCTAGTCAGGATTAGAACAAGGACATAGCCAGTGCATTTTAAAATATTGTTTGCGACTTTTTTAATTGAGTTAGTGAGGATTCTAGAGTAAGGTTGGCAGAGAGAGAGTTGCAAGTTTTGGGGTCTCCAGCTGAGTTGTTGGTTTTGAATGTTTAAATCTTCAGTCTGCTAGATGAGCAAAGCGGCATAAGGTTACTGTAGGGGCTGATGTTTTTAAGCGCAGGCGTATTTTCATGTTGGTTGAGTACTTTATATGCCACTATGAGCTGGTTGTATTGAAGTAGGCTAGGCAATTCTAGCCACCCTAGATGATTTAGGTTATGACAGTGGTGTGTCCTGTATGCCATGCCAGTGGCAAATCTAGCAATGTGGTTATAACAGCTAGAGAGTTTGCTAAGATCAGATTTGTTCAAGTTGGTGAATAAATGAGAGGCATAAAGAAGGGTAGAGAGTAGATGGGAGTGGGCAATAGCAGTTCTAGCAGGTGGAGTAAGGAAAGGTTTAATCTTACAAAGGGACTCTCAAGTTTTTTTGAAGAGGGCTAGGGAACTGCTCAGATTAACATGAATAGGAAGCCTGTTCCAAAGAAGGGGTGATGCCTGTGACACATATCTGTCTCTCCAGCATATTTGTTTGAGTCACTGACTAGGTTTAGATCCCTAGATCAGGTGACCCTCGTCTTGCAGATGTCTAACAGCTCTATCAGGGCTGGAGTTGTGAGTGCCTTGTAGGGTAGGCATAGGTAACCCATTAATAATCAGTAGGAGACAGAGTAAAGGGATAGGGCTTTTGGTCTATCCATATAGGACATGTTGTTAACACCCTGCATTTTCTTAGTGAGAAACTTCTGGAGTCACTCCAGTAGTTGTAATTGCCGAGTCAAGTACATGCCAAATGGTGCATTATACTTGATTATTGGTCTAATGATGGCTGAGTAAGTGGGACTATAACTTCCTTGGAACTGGATGCCATACCTTTACTTATATGCTGTGCCACATAGAATGACTTTATCACCACTGTGGACACATGGCAGTGGACACATGGCAGTCAAGGTTCAGACTACTATCTATCCGTGTACGTAGATCTCCCACCTCTGAGCCTATTCTTAGGGATGTGCTATTAATGTTGAAATTTGACTTCCCAAAAGGTATGACATTGCATTTTTTCACATTTAGTTTTAGGCCATGTCTCTGGCACCAATAATTTCTTTGATTTAGACCCCCCCTGAAGGGTATCTACATTGGAGGGGGATTCGATGATTGGCCCCAGCTTGTAGTCATCAGCAGACTTTGTTATCCAGAGGCTTTCCACATTAGCCTTGACTTCAGAGAACTATATTCCAAACAGGAGTGGTCCCAGCACTGAGCACTGTGGCACACCACTAGTAACTGGCCTCTTGTTGGATCTGGATTCACCCATTTTAACCAGATGTCCTATCTGTGAAACAACTGGCTATCCATTTGGTAACATAAGGATTTATATCCAGTTTTGCGAGTTTATTTATAATACCCGAGTGTGGGATTGTGTCAAATGCCTTGACATGTCAAGGTAGGTGGAATGTACTGTTTTATCCTCATCCATTGCCTTAGTGACTTTTTATTTCAAAAAAGTTCACCATATTTACTGACCTGTCATTAACAAAACTACAAAGCTGAATTGGGTTGGAGGTTTCCTATGTCATTTTTTATCAGGTCCATTATTATTCTTTCCTTACATATAAGACTAATCACACATATGGATCTGTAACTACTCAGGTCAGTTGATGGTCCTCCTTTGTGAACAATGATGGCTGTTGCTGTCCTCCACTTCATCGGGGAAAGGCCAGTCCAGAGGCTGTGGTTAAATATAGATCCCAATCAGCCTGATAGATCCTGATTCAAGCTGTATAAGAGGCAAACTGGTATATCTCTGGGCCCCATTGAAGCCATGTTTTTAGCTTTAGAGAGTGCAGTGGCAACCTGTTCTTTAGTGATTATTACCAGGAGACAGGTCAAGGGTATTTCTTCAGGGAGAACTGGGGGTGATGGGGAGGTGAAATTTGAGATGAATTTATCAGCCAGGAGATTTTCTGTATCTTCTGGCTGAATATAGGTGATGCCATATATAGCTAATTCCACACATTGTTGGGTGTTGATATTAAGATTGCACACATAACTGAAAAATGCCTTTATGGTTACCTTTAGCTTTGGTGGCAATTTTTACCTCAAAGTCTGCTTTCAGAGTCTTGACTAATTCTCTGAATCACTTGTTTAGACTAATATGGGACTTTTTGTTCTGTTGTGCACAGTCCCTCTTACTTCTTGACAGTATTTTCTTTCTTTTATTGTACAACTTATTAATACCAGGGGTCCACCAGGAGGAATTGTTTTTGTGGTTTGACCTGGGTTGATTTTAATCTGCTACTGCCGTTTCTTTATAGTTATTTATATGGTCATACAATACTTTTGAGTATACCTTTGCATATGTTTCTGTGTTTTCTGTGTTTGGGAGAACTTGTAAACTAGCTAATCCATCACTTAATAAGAGGCAGTTTGCCTTAGAAAAGTTCTTAAAGTTTTTGGAGTTAGGTGTGAGGTCTAGTTTTTCCTTTATTTCAAGGGAGACCACTTTTTGATCTGATCTTCCCAGTTAAGACATCACACTTGGGATGGGGTGCAGTGCTAACCCATATTTGGGTTGACAAACTATTAAACCCCTTCAGAATGACACCAGTACCTAAGCTAATTGTTAAAGTTGATCATTTTCTGCTGGTATTGTGGCATCATCCTTGGAGATGATAGAATGCTGCCCAATGTTAGGCTCATACCTGCTTGTGACACATATTCTGAGAGCTCAATCATGTCTCTATTTGTATAGTCCAAGGAGGTACATCTCAGGTTATTCATGCCCACATGGACTGTGACAGAGTCATACTGGTACTTGGGGGTAAGTAAATTCATTGCTTGCATGATCTGGCAGATCCTGGCCCCTGACAGACAACTAATTTGTCTTATGTACATTGCCAATCACTGAATTCTCAGACAGACAAATACAGTATGCGAGACGTAATGATATATATACTTCTTATCTAGCCTGCTAAGAGAGACATAAGTGCAGCTAACAATAGAGTCTCCTATGATCAAAACATTGGGTTGTGGGGTGTTTTACCTTATGGGCTTGATAGTTTAGACACAATGAGATGTGGCTTAATGTGTTGTGATGGGAATTGTCTTGTTTGTGTGCAAGCAAAGTTTCTGAGGACTGAGCCTGAGAGGCCTTTGAGGTTCAGGTAAGTTACATGTGAGCACCTCTGCATATATGGGTCTGTGTCTGGTCCTATGTTGGTGCAGTGATTGGAGTGTGTGTGTGTGTGTGTGTGTGTGTGTGTGTGTGTGTGTGTGTGTGTGTGTGTGTGTGTGTGTGTGTGTGTGTGTGTGTGTGTGCGTGTGTGCGTGTGCATGTGTGAGTGTGATTGTGCGTGTGTGTGTGTGTGTGTGTGTGTGTGTGTGTGTGTGTGTGTGTGTGTGTGTGTGTGTGTCACTGACAATTTGTTTGTTGTTTTTTTTGTGTCTGTATATGACAGTCTGGCCTTCAGTATCAATGTATAACTACATTTCTCACATGCTGTATTTTTCTGTCTGAGAATTTAGTAGTTAGCAGCGTACATCAGACAATTACTACATTGCCTCAGGATGCCCATGTCCACCAAGCTAGATTCAGAGATAGCAGGAAAGTGCCTATCCATGGTTGCAGGTACTAAAGTGTACTTTGCAAGGGATAAAAGTGGAAGGTGTTTGTAACTGGATGAAGGATGGGTGCTTACTTTGATGTAATATACAGCTAACTTAAACAGCGAACCTGTCCATTGCCCAAACTAGATGGTCTTTGAGCAGCAATAGTCCTGGGTGCTGTAATAATGTAAAGTAGACCTGTCTGCTCAAACTAACTATCCTATGAGTAGTGTGTGACTGAGTTAAAGTTCTGAGGTGTTTTTTTATAAGGAAATTTCAACTTCTGGTGAATGCATGCATACAAGACACCACTAAACCCAGCTGCTCAAAAAGCAGCTTTGCATAAACAAGAGGCTTATATATGATCCAAAAAGGCAAGATTTACACCAACTATGTCCTAAGGCCAATCAAGTAAGCACACAATGAGCTTTCTACCAGCAGTTTCCAGCTCAGATAGGTAAAATCAGCCCTCTCCTGCCACAAGAGTGCAGACGTTGACCCTCTTAATGTAAAACAACTGGCTTGGAGCCCAAGTGTTAAGGAACCACAAACAGATGCCTAATACTAGCTAAAACTCACTGGATACAATGTATTTAAATGCAGAACAGCAGCCCTGTAGTTACTGTAGTGCTCTTAGGTTATTTTAACAGTATTCTGCAAAAGTGGTCCTGAGTTTGCCAAAAGTTCTCCTGAGTCTGCCAAAATATTTTTAATCTTTGCAAAGTTTATGTGTGTTGTGAACATTTCTCAGGGTTAGTGAACTTATTTCCAAGGATTCTTGATATTGCATGAAGTCTTACTTCTGTTTTACATTGGGAGGGTTCTTTTGCGCTCTGGTGGGAGCAGAGAGCTAAATTCAACCCATCCAATGTGGGAACTACTAGTTGAGAGTTTATTGTTATTTTTAACTGATTGGCCTGATGGTTTAACTTTATAAAAGTCTTTCATCCTGCTAGTATAAAAGGCAGTTCCCTGTTCTTGCATATAAGCAAACCTCTTTGGTTTAACATCCTCTATAGGAAACACTCTCTGCAGTCTCCCACTGTTCACAGCTGCTCAAACAGCTGTTAGTTTGCGCACATGGTGGTACCACTGCAGGTCATCTAATAATATACTTCTAAACACTCTCACTATGAACTTTAAGTGACTCTCTCTTACTCCTTCCCATCCAGAAATTGTGTTTCCTTGCCTTACATGGCATAGGCTGGATTCACACCTGCTAAATCTAGACTGTTGGGTGTTACTGGTGCTCTTAAACCAGCTGTCTTAGATTAAGAGGATCTCCCTGCACACTTGTGGTAGAAGTGTGTATCTCAGGACCCATATGAGTTGGGTATTGCTGGAGAAAGGCTTAGTTTGGGGCTTTCACATTGTTAATTGTGTTAAAACTGTTTGCTGCCTGTATATAAGCCTCATGTTTCTGCGGGTTTGCTCTCAGTTTACCAGAGCTGTTCAACTTTTGTTAACTTTAGCCAGAGGTCTGGAGTGCATCTGCATAGAAATCCAAGGCATCCACTGAAAAAAACTGAAAAATAAGTATATTTTAAGCCAGCACTGCATTTGTTAACTGCATTTAATGGAATTACTGCTTTCTTTTTGCTGTTTGTGACTAAGTCCAACTAGCCCACTTCCTTCCCAAATACCACATCCAGAAAAATCCTGCCACAATGGATGAGCAGTTTCCCATCATTTCTCCTGCCAGCTTGATTGATATGGGCATCTTGAGTCAATGTAACAATTGCTTCATGTATACGAACAACTATTTACTCCTAAAGCAAACAAACACCCTATGTGAGAGATGCAAACACACTGTGGAACTGTAGCTGATTCTCTCACGTAAAAACAAACTAGACATGAAAAAAGTTGTCAGCACATATGCTTCACCTCGCATGCAAACCTCACCTCTCACACAAAATAAGGTCATAAAACATAAACCCACATCTGCAGAAATATCAGATCGATATACCACTTGCTGTGAAGTATCATCTATAGTAATCTCTCTGGCAAATTGCTTCAATAACTGGTGCAGTTAGCCTGATTTCTTAAACTATTATTTCCTGAATGTGCAATAGTCAAGAGTGAGACACCACTTAGTACATGTGCAATATGAATGTCAGAATATATCATACTACAAATGATGAAGTGCAATATCTAAGCAATCACAATGTGAAGTCATTCATAGTCTTTGCAATACCTACTAGTATAATTTTGTTTAATGTCTTCCTCTCCAATTGTGGTAATTTATTGTGTTAATATTTTAATTATTACTGTATGTGCATTAGTCTTACTGTCACTCAGACTCATTGTTATGTCCTGCACGGGGACCAAAGCAACATCATTTTGTTCAGCTTGCACTGATGTGTATATCTGATCAACAATAACGTTTACTTTGAATTTGACTTTAACAAAGGTGCACACTAAAAGACTACCAAAATACCTCCAAAATGCACACCACCCACACTCACCACTAAGCAAAAATAAACCACTATACATATCAACACACATCTGTGTCTCAGTAAATAAGCCCTAAGGCAAAACACATTAAATGTCTTGGTCATAAGTGACTCCATGGTGAGACTGGACAAGGAAAAGGTCACATTCAGCTGCCTATCAGGTGCTAGGATCTGACAAATCACACATGCACGCAAGTCACTCAACAACAAGTACTGTTATGACTCTGTGATAGTCCATGTTGGAGTGAATGACTTGAGACATCTCTATACTATATGAAGAGAGACATGATGGAACTCTCTGATTATGTGTCCCAGACAGGTATGTCCCTATCCTAAGCAGTAGCCTACCCTCACCCAGGATGATGCCACAATATAAACAAAAATGACTGACTTCAGCAATTGGCTTAGCTGCTGCAGATCCAGGGGGATCAAGTATCCAGTATCTGTCAGCCTGGGAGGATATGGCGACAGACATCACCGCTTTGTTAGAGATGGTCTGCACCTGTCCCCCCTAAGCTTTTGGATACTGGCAAAGGCCCTTGCCCCCTCCATAGTGCCATTTTTAGGCAATGTCAAAACAACAAATTTTCCAATGTAACAAAATCTAATCAAGACAAACTCAGGGTTGTGCTGCTTAATGCTAGGAGTTTAAACACAAAACTGCACTCCCTGGAAGCACTTCTTACCTTAGAGAATGCTGACCTTTGTGCAGTTACCAAGATATAGTTCAAAGCCACTGAGTCCACCCCAGTTGTGCAAGGCTACAATGCCTTCCACATATTCAAACCTCAAAATCAGCTTGAAGGAACCAAAGGTGGAGGTGTATCTATCTTCATTAAAACCAAATACACTTTGAGACTGGACAATCAGCATGACTATCTCAAACTACTCCATGTCCAATTAACTATTGAGAAAGTACCATACCATATCATTGCTAGCTATAGATTCCCCACCATGAACCAGGATAAGTATACCGCCTACCTCAATTTGCTGGAATCCCTTGCCATACAGCCCAACACCTTAGTCATGGGAGATTTCAATTATCCTTCCATAAACTGGGGACATACACAAGCAAAAACACACTCACCCAGAGGTTCCTGGATTTTGTTAAACAAATGCTCTGGAACAGATAGTCTGCATCCCCACTAGGGGCTCTAATGTTCTGGATACAGTACTGACCAACATCCCCATGCATGATGCCCTACCTGGCTAGGTCAGACCACATATCAGTCTTGTTTGAAGTAATTACTGGAACTGACACCCTCACAGGAACAAAAATTATAAAAAAAACTTTACCAAAGCTAACTGCAGCCTACTAAGCAATGGTATAAAAAGTTTCATACTACCCACAATCATATACATCAATGATCACTATGCAAAAGTGTACACGAATGCCCTGTACAAACACTTAAGTGACTGTATAAACTCTGCTTTACCTGATGGGATCAAAATCAGGTCTTCCCATAAAAACAAGCCATCATGGTGGACTTCAAGTATAAACAGATGATATAATAAGAGGAAGAAACTGTTGTCCAAAAGCAAGAGAGATATCACTCTGCAGAAGAAGAATTCCCTCCTAAGCCTAAACAAGAAAATCAGAAATCTTGTAAAGTCTTTCTAAAGCAAATTATGATACTAAAATCACATCCCTAGCCAAGGATAATCATAAGACATTATTTAACTATGTCTGAAGTCTAAAAGGGAATGCCCAGCTATGTGTTGACCTGGTTGTAGATGGGATCACTCATACTACACTGGAAGATATCACCAACCTGCTAGCTGACAAATTCAGTGCAAGCATCATCCCCCTATCCCCACCTACCATATCCCAAAGCATGCCTGACACCAGCCCTCTGCCTAGTATCTCTAGAGAGCAAGTCATCTCTGCACTTGCCAAAGCCAAAAATACAGTCTCAGTGGGACCAGATAATATACCAGATTGTTTACTAAACAATCTAAAACAAGATCTAGTGGGCCCACTTGGCATTCTCTTTAATCATATCTTGAGAGCTGGCTATGTTCCTGCAGAATGGAGAACAGTGACACTAATCCCCCTGCATAAAGGGGGGCCATCAACTGACCCTGAGAACTACAGACCCATAAGTCTAACCAGCCTCATCTGCAAGGCCATGAAAAGAACTATCATGGACCTTATCAACAAGGACATAGGCGACCTCCAAATGCTGGACCCAACCCAGTTTGGCTTCATTAAGGGAAAATCATGCTTGTTATACTGGTGGACTTCTTTGAGACTGTCGCCAAAGCCATGGATGAGTAACACAGTGCACACAGCCTATCTTGACCTTGCCAAAGCTTTCAACACAATTCCCCACTCTGGCAACATTGAGAAACTCTCCCAGATATGGATTAACCCTCACATTAGTAGGTGGGTAGCCAATTGGCTCACTGACAGAACATATTCGGTCAAAATTGGTGACTCCACCTCCACCAGTAGACCAGTCACCAGTGGAGTACCGCAGGGGTCTATGCTGGGCCCCTTACTGTCTGGCATATGTTTCTCAGAAGTCCAGGCAAACTGGGAGCAATCACTGAGTCCCCCAATGATGTCAAAATATTACAAGAAGGGCTAACACAAAGAAATTATTGGTGCCAAAACCATGGTCTAAAAGTAAATGCAAAAAAAAGAATGCATTATTATTCCCTTCGGCAAAACAAAATTCCCTACAAATTGCAATATTGACAGCACCCCCATGAGTTCCAACCCAGTGATGCAAGACTTAGGAACACAGGTTGGTAGCAATTTGAACTTTGACCACCAAGTTTCCACAGTGGTACGGAAAGCCTTCTATGTAGTGCACCTCATAAGCAAGGGCATACCATCCAGGTCAATGTATGTTACAACTCCCCTGTACTCGACCCTCATTATACCATTAATAAGACTATAATGCACCTTTTAGCATGTACCTCACCAGACACCTGCAGCAGCTGGAGAAACCTCAGAGGTTACTCACTAAGAAAATACAGGGACTCCAAACCATGACCTACATGGGCAGACTGAAAGCCCTATCACTTTACTCTGTATTTTATAGGCTGTTGAGAGATGCCTTGTGCCTGGCCTATAGGACAATCTCCAACCCTGCCCTAATGGAAACGCTGCATATCTGCAAGTCAAATCACACAAGAGTCACTCACTCTAGGGATCCCAATCTAGCTTGTGACATTAACAGAGCATGCTGGGGAGACAGATATGTCTCCCAGGGACTGCCACTTCTCTGGAATAGACTTTGTATTCATGTAAAACAGAGCTCCTCAGTAACCCTATTCAAATGCAACCTACATAATTCGATGGAATACCACAAATTCACCCCCGAGGTGGCACCAATGTCTTTCATGGATAGGGGTAGGCAGTGTTGATCACAGACCTGCTCTGTTCATAAATTCATTCTGCAAACTACTCAATTTTTATTTTATTTTAAATTTGTTTACTGGGAAAGTCCAACTGGACACAGGTCCATTTTCAGCAGAAACCTGGGAAGAAAAGCTCAGAATACCAATACAGTACAAAAAAGACAAAATGGTAACATATAAGAAAACATATCGTACATATTAAGAATACAATCAAGCATACATAGCAGAGATTAACAATTTCTAAATTTCTAATAGTCATTCCCATACAAATATGCATAATTGAGAGTTTGATTTATATATATATATATATATATATATATATATATATATATATATATATATATTTTTTTTTTTTTGGTTATTAGGTCTGTTGAGAGCATAACATTGGCTGATCAGTCAACCAGTACTGTAGAGGACTTGTCATTGGATAGCAAGTATAGAATGGGAAGTGGAGAGCAACCATTTGGTGCAGTGGTATGGCTTAACCTGGGGAGTAACATGAGCAATGCCAGTTATTTAAGTAGTGGCTTTTGAGACATTTTTTAAATTGGGAAGTAGAGGTGGTAGAAATTAAGTGGCTTGGGAGTGAATTCCAGGTTCTGGCAAAGGAGGAGGCAAAGAGAGATTTGCCAGCATCATTTTTATGTTTGACAACATTTATGTGGTTCTGATTACTAGAGCTTAAGGCTCTAGTGGTGGTATAAGAGTGAATTAAATGCTGAAGTCCTGGGGTTTTGTGAGGACGGTAGTAGAGCTTGTGAGCTATTGAGATTTGTTTGAGTAGGAGTAGTTGAGGTAACTCAAGCCAATTAAGTTGTTTGAGGGCTAGACAGTGATGGGATCTATGAGAGGCATCAGTAGCAAACTTGGCAATCATGTTGTAGCAAGATTCTATTTTGCTTAGTTCAGTGTGGTGAAGGTTAGTTAAGACAGGGGAGGCATAAAGGAGGATGGATAAGAGATGAGTCCTTGCAATAGTGGCTTTGGTATGTTTAGTGATGAACTGTCTGTTCCTATAAAGGAGACCAAGCTTTTTGTTAATTTTCTTGATTGTTTGGGCTATGTGTATGTCAAATTTCAGATTATTGCCAATTGCTACACCTAGTAGTTTTGTATATGTTGTTGGGGTGATTTGTATATTATCTTTAGCTTTTATGGTAAAATCATTGTTTAGTGAAGGAGATCTAGCAGGGCTAAAGAGAATGGGTTTGATTTTTTGGGGATTAAGAATAAGTTTGATGTTAGTGAACCATGCTTCTGCTAAGGAAAAATTATTTTGAGTTATGGTTTTTAGCTCATGTAGGGTAGGGGAGGCACATATAATAGTGGTATAATCTCCATAATGCACTACTGAGGCAGAGAATGAGGATGAGGCTATCTGGTTAGAAAATACTTTGAATAGCAAAGGACTAAGTATAGACCCTTGAGGGACATCTATGGCTACTGGTAATAGGGGCTACAATTGGTCTTGCCATAGAACTGCCTGCTGATCATCTGATAAATAGTTATTGAACCATGATATGGTGGAGGAGCTTATGTTAAGGCTAGAAGCATACTATGGTTGACCATAACAAAGGCTTTGGATAAGTCTAAGAATATGGAGGATGTGAATAGTCCATTGTTTCTATGATGATTGATAATGTTGGTAAATGAAAGTAGTGCTGTGGTAGTACTATGGGAAGGTGTGAAGCCATGCTGGGATTTGGATAACAAGTAATTATTTAGGTGGCACTGCATCAGTTGGGAATTAACTACTCTCTCTAATATTTTTGATAAAGGTGATAGAATTGCAATAGCACAGTAGTTGGTAAGCTCAAGGGAGTTACCTCCCTTTGTGCAGTGGTATAATATGTGATATTTTGTATGAGTGAGGTACTTTACATTCTGATATTGACCTATTTATGAGAATGGACATGGGATAGGCTATAGCTTCTACCTGAAGGAAATCTGCAGGCAGATTGTCAGTTGCCAGTGTGGTTGGTTTAAGTTTTTTAAGGAGTTTAGCAATTGTATTAGTGGGGACTGGGTGAAGGGAAAAACTGGAGGAGTTGTATTTTGTGCTGAAATGGGTAGGGGTGTCTGTAGATAAAGGGCTACTAGTAGTATTTTGGGTGTTAGCTAGGGCTTGGACTGTTTCAGTAAAGTATTTGCTAAATTGAGTGGGGATGTTGTCATGGTCATTTGGTAATACAGGGGTAGGAGTGGTGGATTTTCCTGGGTGCAGTAAACTATTTATTGTGGGCCAGAATTTTTGAGGGTTGTGAGCATATTTTTCCTGCATGGTTTCATGGTAATTAGTTTTGTCAAGTTTTATTAGTTTTTTTGGCTTTGTTGCAGAGTTCAAGATAATTCTATCTCAAGGTACTGGTTTTGTGTTTGTGAAACTGTAACCAGGCTTTGTCCCTTTCTTTCATTATGGTTTTAGCATCTTTTGTTAGCCATGGGGCATAGTTAGTTTTGATTGTAATGGTTCTGGGGATGCATGACAGTTTAAGATTTTTAGGAAGGTTGAGTTAAAGTGCTGCACGGCTTTGTCTAGAGATCATTGTTTTAGGGGAGCCCAGTTACAGCATTTTAGTGAATTGATTAGGTCATTAGCTCTGAAGGTCTTTTTGTTACGTACTACTCTGAAGATGGGTTGTTTATTGTGGGGGGACTGGTTCCTAATTAGGTAAGTTGCTTGATGGTCACTCAGACTGTCAGGAAGACAGCCTGATTGTTGAGCCAGAGTGGGGTTTGATAGCAGAATGCAGTCTAAGATGGACTGGCATTTGGAGGTTTTGTCAGTTCTTGTGGGGGCAGATATAATTTGGGTAAACCCATGGAGGTTAATGTAGGTAGAGTGATTTTGGCTGGAACAGTCAGACCAGTCAATATTAAAGTCACCTAATAGTATGGTTTCTTGTGGAAGGGAGGATGACAACCAGTTTAGTAGGCTTTCCAGTATGGTAGTGCTATTGCCTGGTGGGATATATCCACCTGCAATAATTATTTGTTTGTTGGAGTTAAGTTTTAATTTGGCAAGAATTAGTTCTACATCTTTGACTTTTTGGGAATTACACTCAAATTGTTCAATAGTGAGGTGGTTTTGGAACAGTATTGCTACACCTGCTCCCTTTTTTCCTGATCTGTCTCTATGCATAATATTATAGCCAGGGGCAGTAATTTCATTATTGTGATGTTCAGGTTTAAACCAAGTTTCTTTTAACACAATGATATCTGGTTTGTATAGAGCTAGTAGGGCATGAAGGTCCTGTGTTTTGTTAAGTATACTTCTTACATTAATGTTTAAAAGGAGGAGAGATGAGGTAGGTCTTAGATATAGAGGATCTGGATGTTTCAAGTTTGTGTTGTTAGATTTGTTGGGTCCTGGATTAGGGTGAATGTCCCCAGAGCAAGTGAAGTTTTGGAGTAGGTATAGATAGAGTTTGTTTAGTTTGTGTAATATTATAGCTTGTTTTGGGGAGGACTGAGGGCTAGTTTTGTATGTAAGATTATTATATAGGCAGGAAAAAGGTTGGGTGGAGGTGAGATTGCAAGGTGATATAGGGAAATGTCTTAGTTTTATGGGATTAGTTATGGATTCTGTCTGTCATGGTGTTGGGGAGGTGATATAAAGTTGTGTGCGGTAGGAGGAAAGGATGGACAGCAGGAGGAGAAAGAAGATAGTTAATGAGTAAAATTATACTTTTAGTAGGTGGGTGTGATGTGTATAGGACATGTTACTGAGTTGTAGAAGGAGTGGGTGTGTGTAGGAGTGCTATCAGTAATTGTAGAGGTTAGGTGTTGAATGGGGGTGTGGTGAAGTGTGTTGGTATGGGGGATGATAGGTGAGATTTGATTGGATAATTGGGAGTGAGGCAAGTTGGGGGTGTGGTCTATAACTATAAATGTAATTTATGTGTGGGTATGTGGGAATGGGGGTAGGGTAGGGTAGCGAAGTGAGCCTGAGCCTTATGAAAGGGCAAACGGAGTGGGGTAGCACCTTCCTGTAGGTGCAGCAGTTAAATGAAAAAAACAATCAGTGGGGAAGTCAGGTATTTCAGGCACAGGAGAGAAATGTTTTTAATTTATGTTAGAAATTACTTTTTTTTTTGTGCACAAATCTATGAAGAGGAACTGACAGTCACTAGGCTGGAGCAAGGCTAGGGAGGTAAATTAAGAGTCTGTGGTAGGGAAAGGGGAGGCTCTGGGTTTGAGGTTGACAATAGAGATTCTATGTGGGAGAAAGAGGTCAGAGGAAGGAAACAGACAGAAGTGGTAGGTAGAGGTATAAGGGACTGTGCCAGTAGGAGACAAGAGAATAGAGGGAAAGAGCTAGCAGAGAAAGTGGCTGAGTGTAAGGTTGTGTGGGAAGGTGAATGACTTAAAGGCTAGAAATAGCAGGGATAGCGGGGTGGAGGTACACAAAGGTGTGCTGTAGCTCACCAGGAGCAGTACTTTAAAGAGGCACACAGTAGGCACTAATTTATATGTTACATTAAGTGGGTAAATAAGGTCAGGATTAGTATACAGTGTAACATACGTTGCTAATTAACTGCACTGTTGCTGGATAGGACTTCCACCAAAGGAACAACACCCATAAAGGGAGTGGGTGGTCTTTAAAGTTGACTGGGTTAAACAAAGTCTTTAAATTATCTGGTGCCAGGGACCTGGTCAATGTATCACACCACCACGTTAAGGGGCAGAGAGGATGGGAGGGAAAAATGTTCAAAAAGAACAAATGGAGATACTTCGGATTAATATGGCTAGGCTTGTAAAGGCTCTAGGGCTGCTAGCCTCGTAACTTCCTATGAACCTATAAGTTAGAAAATGCAACTTTTAAAATTTAAAGAAGTGCAGAAAACAATAAATAGCTCACAAATCTTTCACAGTATAATGGCAAAATGTATAGCAAAATGGGTTAAAAGACATAACTCACGTAGTTCATGTGGCATCTCCATACTGAGAAAAGGAACGTCTAGTTAACTAAATTTATCCAGATGACTGCAAACTGTGCTATTTTCAAGACTTCCAGTGAAACCTGCAGCCCTCAGAAATAACTTGTCCTACTTAATACCCAGTGTACTGAAAATGGTCTCAAATTAAATGTGAAAAAGTATTGCATCTGTTTGTTTGGCAAACAAGTCCTAGTCTCAACACACAGCATAGGTAACACTCCTCTGCTAAATAAAAATGAAGTCAGGGATCTATGAATCTGGGTTGGCAGTTTCCTCTGCGATCCAGGCTGTGCTTGAATATGTACAGGGATGAGCTTTGTTTTATGTAGATGGGTAGTCTGTTCAAAAACGGTGATATCCTCTGTGAAAGATATACCTGTCCTTCCAAATCATTTTGTCAATGTTGCAAAAGAGGTTTAGATCCCTAGAGTGGGTATTTCTGATGCCATCTAACTAGCTGATGTACCATAGGTCCATCAGTACTGGGTCAGAGGATGCCCTGTATGTCAGACAAAGTTCACCTCTTAGCAGACTGTATTATACAGAGTATAGTGACAGGGCTTTGACTCAGTCCATGTAGGACATATTGTTTAGGCCTTGATTACTTTTTAGTAAGGTATCCCTGTGGGCATTCCAGTTGTTGCATGGGTCTAGAAAGATAGATGCAAAAGAAGGCATTATACTCAACTGGCCTAATCAAGGCTGAGTAATGGGGGACAATGACATCCCTATCTCTAGACATAATCCCTTTGTTTATAAGCTGTGCAGTATTATAGAAGGATTTCTTATGATGGTGGGCACACTCTGGTCAAAAGTTAGGTAACTGTCCATAAGTTCCCAAATCCCAAACATCTGGGTCAGCTATTAGAGGTGTATTGTCAATGCAGTAGTTCTCTGGAGTAGATGACTTTCCAAAATATGTGATATTGCATTTTTTTGCATTTATTTTCAGTCCAAGATTTTGGCACCAGTTATTTATTTGGGAAAACCTTTCTGCAGGAAAGCTAAGTGGATTCAATGGCGGCTCCTAGCTTGCAGTTATCTGCAAATTTAGTTAACTACAGCCCTTTGCTATTGTCTTTTATTTCAGAGAAGTAGATATTAAACAGTATAGGTCCCAGCACTGAAGCCTGGGGGACTCCACTGGTGACTAGTCTCTTTGTGGAGGTAGCTTCCCCTGTCTGTGGGATATGCTGTAATATCTAGCTTACTATGCAGTACGTTCATCACAGGGCATGTTGGATGGCTTCTTGCAATGACACTGTACTTTAAAGTTTATTTTACATTTGTATTCTTCTCTACCTGCTCACATCCTTCCACATACTACATGGTATTGGTACAATCCCTATTTTTTGGACACTATTGCTCATGACAATGATAGCAGTGATGATCCAGGTAGGAATTTCTTCCTGTTCCTTGGACCCATGAATGTCTGCTCTTCATCACAGGATACTGTCAGGATATTGGCATCCATAAAAGAAATACTCAGGGTAGTCATGCTATTGACAGCTTCCCAGAAAAAGTAATTTACTGGAGCAGGGGAAATGGCAGCAACTTGACCTAAGTCATGGATTGGATCACCAGTGATGGTGACTTCTTTTACAAGTCCCATGGGGTGCTACTCCATATGATGTAGATGGGGCTTGACTGCAGACAAGCTGATGGATTAGGGATAGAAATAGCCTTTTCACCTGCCTTGTTGGCTGTAACCCAAGTTATTACCTACATATTAGTGATAGAGAATGAAAGGGCTGAGATTCTTGGGGGGAGGATTATAATACCAAAGCAACTTTTACTCAATAATTGAACAAATATGTGGCTAGCAGTATTATTGGATGCCTTTATTAACCACTAGTGGGAACCTTATGTCAATGTATTTTTTCTAAAGCAGGAACACTAAAAATGTAATACCACAGACTGAATTTCACTCTAGAGCATTTTCCATCATTATAGGCTACCAACCCAAATAGACCAAGTAGCCATATTTAGATGAAGAATTATAAACCTGTAAATATTTATTATAAAGAGGTAAAATGTTTAAAAGCACAAAGAGTTTAACATACAAATACAATCACAAATGCACAGCAACTGCCTACTTACTACCCATACTCTCATATGCTGACACCATTTTAACAAATTTGATTTTCAGCTCAGCAAAATCATAACAGTGCTGCAATAAAACCAGTAAGTTCAGTATCAGTGTAAACAAGAGAAACCCATACTGCATCTCTATAAAGCAACCCAGTTGACTTGAATATCCAAATTATCTCAACTACTTTCAGCTTAAAACAGTACATAAAATGGTAGACCTCCCAGACAGCGCTACAATATTCTCTGCTTTGTGCAACATTCCGTTATGCTCCTTACCAGACAGCATTACAATATCCTCTACTTTGTGCAACATTCCATTATGCTACTTACCAGACAGCACTGCAATATCCTCTACTGTTGTACAACATTTCGTTATGCTCCTTACCAGACAGCACTACAATATCCTCTACTATTGTGCAACATTCCATTATGCTCCTTACCTGACAGCACTACAATATCCTCTACTATTGTGCAACATTCTGTTATGCTCCTTACCTGACAGCACTACAATATCCTCTACTATTGTGCAACATTTCGTTATGCTCCTTACCAGACAGCACTACAATATCCTCTACTATTGTGTAACATTCCATTATGCTCCTTACCTGACAGCACTACAATATCCTCTACTATTGTGCAACATTCCGTTATGCTCCTTACCAGACAGCACTACAATATCCTCTACTGTTGTGCAACATTTCGTTATGCTCCTTACCAGACAGTGCTACAATATCCTCTACTATTGTGCAACATTCCATTATGCTCCTTACCTGACAGCACTACAATATCCTCTATTGTTGTACAACATTTTGTTATGCTCCTTACCAGACAGTGCTACAATATCCTCTACTGTTGTGTAACATTTCGTTATGCTCCTTACCAGACAGTGCTACAATATCCTCTACTATTGTGCAACATTCTGTTATGCTCCTCACCTTATGAACAAACATTATACAGTGGTGTTTTATGTCTGTGTATATTATCTGTATATGTGTCCAACTGTAAACTGCATATTTCTATGCATATGTTCAACTGTATTTTGATTCCTACTGTTGTGCAACATTTCGTTATGCTCCTTACCAGACAGCACTACAATATCCTCTACTATTGTGCAACATTCCATTATGCTCCTTACCTGACAGCACTACAATATCCTCTACTATTGTGCAACATTCCATTATGCTCCTTACCTGACACACTACAATATCCTCTACTATTGTGCAACATTCCATTATGCTCCTTACCTGACAGCACTACAATATCCTCTACTATTGTGCAACATTCCATTATGCTCCTTACCTGACAGCACTACAATATCCTCTACTATTGTGCAACATTCCATTATGCTCCTTACCTGACAGCACTACAATATCCTCTACTATTGTGCAACATTCCAACGAGTGCAAAACAAAAACTAAATGAAATATGTAAAGAGAAAATACCACTCTGGACACAGAAATAAATATAAAGTTAGCGCTTTCGTTTATAAAATATATAAACTTCTTCAGACAAAAGTATACAGGAAATAAACCATTTAAATAAGCATTCAAGAAGTGGCATCATCTCTCATTCAAAGAAAAAAGTCACAATAAAAGTCCCATTAAACATCAGAATAAAAGACATGCCTCAAAATAAGATATCCAACTACACAATAGACCCATTGAACAAAACTTTAGCTAACAATTATTTCCTTTTTGAATCTAAATTCTATTTGCAACAAACAGGTGTAGCCATGGGATCTCCCTGTGGTGCAACCTTTGCCAATACAGTAATGGCATTTTGGGAAACACATTTTTTATTTAAAGACCCTGTTTTCCAGAGTAAGGCTGCTTTATATACCCGCTATTTGGATGATATTTTTATTCTTTGGAAGGGTGATAGACATTCCGCAGCATCATTTATTGAAAAAGTTACTGATTTTACTGATTTCTTGGATTTCACTTTGGACTTTCAAGAAAAAGAGATTTCATTTTTAGATGTAAAATTAGTCAAAAATTTTGATTTACACACATTTACTTGTAGGATTTTTCGAAAACCCACTTACTCAAATGCATTCCTCCATTTTTCTAGCTGCCACCCCTTCCATCAGAAGAAGGGAGTTGTTAAGGGACAACTAGTTAGGGCAGCTAGGATGGTAATTTTAGATGAAGATTATTTGGATGAGTGTAGTTTATTAAGGGACATGTTTATGAAAAGAGGTTACCCTATTAACTTATTGGATTAACTCATTTTTGAGGTTATATCTAAAAGGACATATGGTTACTTTAAACCAATTCTAAGTTATGTTATTTCATCTGGAAATGAGAATCTTGAGTGTGTTAATGATATTATGGATCTACCTAACACACTGATTCCTTTAACACAGCAATTTGAGCATGAAAATAACAATAACTTTGGAAATTTGGGTTTTATTACCACTTTTTCTAAGGATGCTCCCTTTTTGAGGGATATCATTTTCAAGAACTGGTACTTTTTAGTCGAGGATAGTACAACAAGAAATTATGTGGGTGAAAGGCCTCTTGTAATTTTTAAAAAAGGTAGGAACTTAAAAACTATCCTTGAAACAGTAAATTATAAATGTCACCGCCCACATTGTGGGATGTTTAAATGTGGATCATGCCGTTGGTGTAAGTTTATATGTGTTACCAACATGTTTATGATCAATAAGAAAAAATATTACTTAACGGATAAATACAACTGCAACACAAGAGGGGTGGTCTACTTGGCATTATATCAGAATTGCCCATCTTTCTATGCTGGCAAAACTGATAGGGTTTTTAAAAATCGAATTTATGAACATTTTTACGCCATTCCTAAAGCAAATATTACAAATGCCCTGGCTAGACATATTTTGGCCTTTCCCACACATGAATTTTGTTTTTTAATCATTGATAGGGTTGTTGAAAACATTAGGGGAGGTCCGACTTCCTTGCAACTTGAGGAGAAAGAACTTTTATTAAGTTGAACACTTCAGTTTCACCTGGATTGAATGACACTATTTCTATCATGAGTGTTTTGAAACTGAAGTCTTTATGTAGATAATATTTATTATTGTATTTTTGTAGTCAATTATTTAAATATTCTAACTTCTATATATATTTTATGCATATGTTTGTAGTGTTTAGGATTTTATTTAAAGTTTTGTTCAATGGGTCTATTGTGTAGTTGGATATCTTATTTTGAGGCATGTCTTTTATTTTGATGTTTAATGGGACTTTTATTGTGACTTTTTTCTTTGAATGGGAAATGATGTCACTTCTTGAATGCTTATTTAAATGGTTTATTTCCTGTATACTTTTGTCTGAAGAAGTTTATACATTTTATAAACGAAAGCGCTAACTTTATATTTATTTCTGTGTCCAGAGTGGTATTTTCTCTTTACATATTTCATTGTGCAACATTCCATTAGGCTCCTTACCTGACAGCACTACAATATTCTCTTTTGTTGTACAACATTTTGTTATGCTCCTTATCAGACAGCACTACAATATCCTCTACTATTGTGCAACATTCCATTATGCTACTTACCAGACAGCACTGCAATATCCTCTACTGTTGTGCAACATTTCATTATGCTCCTTACCAGACAGTGCTACAATATCCTCTACTATTGTGCAACATTCTGTTATGCCCCTCACCTTATGAACAAACATTATACAGTGGTGTTTTATGTCTGTGCATCTTATGTGTATATGTGTCCAACTGTAAACTGAATATTTCTATGCATATGTTCAACTGTATTTTGATTCCTGCTTTTTTGGTGTTTTTCTTCCTGGGCTTCCACTGAAAAAGGGTTGCCTACCCAGTTGGACTTTCCTGGTAAACATATGAAAATAACTAAAAATAAATAATAACTCTGCCCTGGCTGTATGCTACTATGAAAACACCAGTAATGAACACTATAGTGATAATTCACATGGTCCTCCCTATAATGCATACCAGTGCACTGTTATTCATCAATCATAAGGTCGTCCCATTCATTTAGTGATCTTATACAAAGAACATGCCACTCACAATACATTCAAGTATCATACCTCACCAGATATTTGAGAACCAGGATCACTGCCTAACTTCCTAGCAGTCATGTTTATTATCCTTCTCATCTTACAAACCCTGAATGATGCAGATAGGTTGTGTGCTACCCACAACAACAACAGTTCTATGGCATTATGCTGTGTCCACATCTGGTGGCTACTTATCTAGTGGGATACTGATGCACTCATATATGGAGGTGGTAAATCATCATGTTTGTCTCATGTTCATGCCATGCAAATGGACATTTCAATCCTCATGTGTGATGTGCTTATAAAGCTTCACGTTAATACATCTCCAATCATGTATATCAAATTTCATCTACCAAGAAGCTATGTTCCCTGTGGTATCAAAAGGCTGGCTGCATTCATGGCTTCCACAGACCTATGTAAGGTTTATTTTAAGACACACAATAAAACTGGTGTTATATATATTGCATTTGCACATTGTATTTCATTATGATTGTTGTGCAGTTCTTTGTTTGCAGTACTGCATTGGACTTCTTGTTTCGGTGGTTGCATCTCCATGGACTACTCTCATTTGCCCTGTTCTTACAACTGAGTTTGCCAACAGTTCTGTTCTATTCTTTTATGTTGCCTTGTTTTTCAACATCAACTTGTACCTTGCATTATATTTGTATATGCAACAATGCCTCATCTTCTTGCATAGTTTCATACTCTCACCCCACTGGGTGCCACAGCAATATGGTGTTATGTAGAACTACCCATGAATGCATTTATTCCTTATTTAAGTAAATGATTTGGTTAATACATTTGTGTTTATATTCTTATCATGAGCAACATGGTTGTTGTGGATTGCTGTCTTAAATCAAGATTTCATAAGAACAATATTAAGCATGTGATCATAGGGACCATACGAGGCCTAGCCATATACAAATTTAACAGAATACACTTACAAGTTCTCTCACCCCCCCCCCCTTTCAGGAGTATTTAAAAGTGTCCACGTCCCAAATCAAGCAGTGCCATGCATGATAAGCCTGGTTAAATGTATGTCTAGTCATCTAATCAAAGACTTGCCTTTAAGGCAGGCAAAGTAGTACTTTGCTTGACTGTAGTGGTAGCTCATTCCATATTCTGGGAATAAGTTGAGCTAGGAACCTATCCTTCAAGCAAGTTTTATTTATTTGCTGGCAGAAATTTAAGTCCCTGTATGCATGTCTGTAGAGCTATTGGTCTTGGGAAGAAATAATAAGCAAAATGTTATTGGGTCTTTCATGGCTCAAAATACAAGGCACAAGTCACCCCAGAGCAGCCAGTAGGCTACCAAGTATAAACAGAGTTGTGCTAATCTATTAGGACAGTTAAATGATTTAAGGCCTTTAATTTTTTGGTTAAAAATCATTTAGACCTTTCTAGATGAGCAATATACTTGGATTTGCACATAGCAAAGAATGTATTGTATTCAATGATGGGCCTGATAAAGGAGAACTATAGTGGAAAGATGAGGTCTGTGAATCATGAAGATATTGCCATGGAAATTATCTGGGCCAGATTGAAGGATTTCCTGACTATGGTGGAAACATGATGGTTGAATGAGCCAATTGTCTGCGTAAGCACCCATGTGTCTTATGACTGTATCTGTTTGAAGAAAATTGCCACTAATAACATATGAAGTGGAAACTTTTTTTGCCAAACAATACTACACTGCACTTTGCATTTAGCTTCAGGCAGTTTTCAGTACACCATATACTATATATTCCTGTCCTTTTTGCAGGCACCCTGAATTTTCTCTGCAGTGCCCCATGCCCTTGTAACCCCCAAAACTTCTCTGTAGAGGGATGTAGATTAAGTATAGTGTTATTTTGCCATACAGGCATTTGCAATAAATACTAATTTTATTTTTTATTTTTTATTTATTTATTTATTTAACATTTGTTGACTGGGAAAGTCTGACTAGGTTCCACAGATCCTGTTTTCAGCGGAGGCCTGGGGAGAAATGCTCCAGAAGCATGTCTTTAGAAGCACGTCTAATTAAACTAGACCTAAGCTATTTGAGTCACTAGTATGCTAAGAAGACACTGTGCAGAGTATACTACAATTATACAAAATGCTGCCAACTTGGAGTATGATATCCAACTAAAATTTAACAAATATCATGAAATTTCTTCAGTCAGATTCCTCCAGCAGATAAAATGTACCAGGAGTGTAGCTAGACACTCAGTATGCAAGATGTGGTGTACAAATTAATTCTTGAAAGTCAACATATTGTTTTTTTCAAATTTTTTCATCGCTTATGGTTTGACAGCCATCAACTCCCCTAAAACCACAAGTGTGCCTAATTGTTCACCACAGCTTAGCAACAGCTGATCACAGCACAGTTGTTATCCAGGAAGCAAAGAGAGATGTTCTGTGTTCTAGCTATTACCCTTCCCTTAAATCTGACATGTACTTATTCTCAGACATGACTGTCTACTATGCCTTTCCTTATGAGTGTATGCATTCCTGCACACATTCATGGAGACTGCCATGGAGACATGGCTTGGCAGAGTCAAGTTCACATTTTCAACATGTGGAACATGCTGTTCATCTGTCCATCTGTCCACCAAGTGGCAGCTCTGTAATGCACCAGGCTACCCCCCCCCCCAATAAATGAGACAGCATCAAATGCTCAGTCTCTCTTTCCTTCATCAGCTCCTCTAACACATGGGTCATCAGTCAGTCTTTATCCCACTCTGCAATGGAGAGCATATGTTAGCATTTTGACCAACTCAAAGGTATCACCTTCCCAACGTTCAGGTACATAAGTGAAACAAAAGGGTGCAAGTGAACAATGAAAAGGTAAAGTGATGCACACCTGCTACAGCCCCAGTTGTCTAAAGGAATTAGTGTTAACATTTTAGTGTATGAACTGCTGCAGCTTTCACTGCATATTTGCAGTTAAATAAAAAAAAAAGTGCACTTATTTGGGAGGGAGGTGCAACTGTATAGGAACAGGGCATACAAATCTAAAATCTCTGGTTGTGTCCATGCCGGCCACTGAAGTCCTTGAGTGACAGAAACATTATTGCATTGAGTCATGATAACTTAGCTGAAAAATGGGCTGTAACTGATATCCAAAGCTTCTGCTGATAATCTCACTGCTTACTACGTTTCAAAAAAAAGCAGCATGCTTCAATCTCCTAGTGTGTAATAGTGACCACCACATGAGGATTCCGGCCAAAATAAAGCTGGTCAACAAATGAAAGAAAAAAATAACATAATTCAGTATAGCATTCTGTATACAGAATACACCAGAAGAGTAAAGATACTGACAAATTTGAGTAATTCACTCCAAATATTGGTTTATTAAAGCAATATTTTATGCCTGCCACATCTTTTTCATGATAAATAACTATTTCATAGCATATATTTTATTAGTATCCCATGATTTGATTCCTGCTTTTCACATATTTTTCTTCACAGCATTCAAATTATATGCTGACACTCCAAAACATTCCTTTGTCTGGATCTTGTATGTAAGAAATCATGACCTTTGCTCCTTGCATCCATTCATCATTGCAATGAGGTATTAAATTGGGTGAATTATTTATGTGAAAGGCTCAGTGTGCAATAAAGCTGCCATTTAGACCAAGACTACCTTGTTAAGTTGAAGTATCCGATAGGAAATTACCACAAACTCAGTATTAGATGAATGTCTGTGAATTCAAAACCATTAAATGTAGCAAATAAGGATTGCATTACTTAAATTAATGCTTTTTCTCCATCCGTGTATAGCAATGCTGACTATTGTCAACTGTATAATGAATACTCCTTGCTATCTGTACTTAGGTTCATAGGTTCATAGGTAAGTACTAGGCTATCTGCCCAAGGGCATTTATAAGCCTAGCCAGAATGTGTTGGCTTTTGCCACCCCCTTAGATTAGTTCCCTGTGCCTCAGTCCAGCAGAGCCATTAGTTCCCCTGTGCCACTGTCCAGCAGAGCCATTGCAGTGATCTCCGGGGTAAATTTTCTGTTTCCCATCCACCCGTCAAGGTTTCGCTTGAAGAGTGTTAGTGAGGGGCTCTGCCTGATGTATATTGGAATCCTGTTCTAAAGCATCAAAATTCAGAAATGATAAAATTCTCCCACTGCTACGGTGAACTGTCTAGAAAGTTAAAGCAGGAAACAATGACAGTGAGTTCACCTTGGCTGGCATCCTACAACGGTACAAATGCGGCTCAAATAAGGTCCAAGTACGAAAGAATGTACTAAAATCTATTTAATGTGAATAAAACAAAAACCAAAAACAATGAAGCAGAATAAAAGTCCCTGGATAAACACACAATAAGCGCTTTCAATAAAATGAATGAAATGAAATCTGAGGAAGATTTTATCGAAAGCGCTTATCGTGTGTTTATCCAGGGACTTTTATTCTGCTTCATTGTTTTTGTTTTTTGTTTTATTCACATTAAATAGATTTTAGTACATTCTTTCGTACTTGGACCTTATTTGAGCCGCATTTGTACCTTTGTAGGATGCCAGCCAAGGTGAACTCACTGTCGTTGTTTTCCTGTTCTAAAGCATGGGGAGTCTCTGGGACAGGAATCTATCCCTCCAGCATGTCCTATTTATCGTTGTGGTGAGGTTTATATCTCTAGAGCGTGTGGCTCTCCGGGATTTGTTTTTTTTAGGTGGTGCATGTCCATCAATTCTGGGTTGGACATGGCCTTGTATGTCAGGCAGAGATCACCTCTGAGTAAGCAGTATGCAACTGAGTACAGCTGGAGTTTCTTGAGTCGGGCTGTGTCTTCTATCAATTTAGAAGAAATATTTTTTTTACTTATTTTATGATTTGTATGGCTCTCCTTGCTGTCACATCAAATTATTTTTGTAAAAGAAATGACACATTGAAGCAGGCATACATGGCAGCTATAGTTATGGAGTTTGACAAGAGTCAAAAGTACTGCATTAATGCAAGGCCACATGGAAACTTTGTCAGCATTCTAGTTTTTGGCATTAATGACTAACAGTGACACAGCTTCTAACTTTCACAAACCCATTTGTACCAGGTCATGTTACTACCTTACAGCCACTTATTTGCTTTTGCACCATCCCCTGTGTTATAGATTTTGTCAGTAAGTCATCACAGATGTGGGGTACGTTGACTGAATTAAGGCATCTCTCTGCTGACCCAAGTAATATAGCACTATATAATATAATAGTAACAAGCTAGAGAAAAAATAACTTGAATGGCAGATTTGATTTAAAGCTTATTGAAAACCTGGACTTGTTCAGACATGCTCGATTACGAGCATACTCAAGTTAAAGAAACTGGACCATAATGACTTTTACTGATGGCAGAACATTTTTTTTTACCTTCAGCAATATTTCGCCACCCCATTGATTAATTAACTGAGCCTCTGTCAAGCAGAGCCAATGAAGTGATCCCAGGGATGTATTTTCTGTTACCCATCCACTCGTCAAGGCTTCTCTTGAAGAGTGTTAGTGAGGGGCTCTGCCTAATGTAGTTAGGAAATTTGTTTCAAAGCATGGGGAGTCTCTGTGACAGGAATCTATCCCTCCAGCATGTTCTATTTA